>NC_056749.1:726960460-727052960 GCF_019279795.1 Protopterus annectens | reverse complement strand
TATACAAATGTACACACACACACACACACACACACGCACAGATACACACACACACACGCACACAAAAATTTTCTGAAATATGCGTTTTTTCCCCTCATTAACACTTACAATCATTTGTTTGCTGTTATAAGATCAGTAACATAATTTTAATGCTGAAAACACCAGCAGGCTCTGACAGACTAGATGATAAATATCTGTGCTCATTTTGAACAATGTTTTCATTAAACCTCTATGCTGTATCAGGAAAAACATTTGCATTAGATCTTCATGATCAGAAAAACATTTCTTTTTCATGTCAAGCCTCAAGATCTTCAAGGTCTTTCTGCCAGCTTCATTAACAGAGGTACAGTTCCTTGCCATTGAGCTAAGAAATGTTGTATTGCTGTGTCTGATATATTTCACCTGATAATCATGTTAAAGAGATACCCGAACCCCATGAGTAAAAATGGGAAAAGGAGGAGTTGCGATGGACGAGTGAGTATATATATATATATATATATATATATATATATATATATGGGTCTACTTCAAAACATCTAAAACCCATAACATCTACTTTCATAACACTGAGACCTGAATACCTGAAACCCAAAACATCTAAAACCCATAACATTGAATTTCATAACATCTAACACTACAAATCACAAGAAAATAGCATAACCTCCACATATAATGACACCAAGCCCCCCTGCACCCCACAGTCCCCGTAAATTAAATATACCAACTCCAACATCAGACTACAGTGGGAAAAAGTTAATTTCCTAACCCCACTGTATCAAGCCCCCCTGTAGAAACATAGAAAAAAAGTGTGTTTGGTAGTTTGGTGTCATTATATGTGGAGGGGATGCTATTTTCATGTGATTTGTAGTGTTAGATGCTATGAAATTCAATGTTATGGGTTTTAGATGTTTTGGGTTTTATATGTTCTGGTCTCAATATACATAGATATATATGGATATATAGATATAGATAGATAGATATAGATATATGTGTGTGTATATACACATGTTGGATGTATTTTCCATGATGTGGCAAAGTGTGTAGCTCTAACAGAAAAATACATTTGACTATGTTTTTGTACTGCTGAAATTTTCAATAAAAATGCCTTTATGTAAAGAAATCAATGTATGTGTAGTCTAATACTTGAGATTATTTTCATTATATTATTGCTTAATTCTCTGATACCCTCCTTATCTAATTCAGGGTTGCGGAGTAGCTACTCCCTAGGCAGCTTACAGGAAGAAGAACATAGATTTTCAACAGTGGAATAATTATGAAACTGATCATCTTTTATCTGAATTTATTATTGAAACCCTGTGTGCGTGCGTGTGTGTGTGTGTGTGTGTGTGTGTGTGTGTGTGTGTGTGTGTGTGTGTGTGTGTGTGTGTGTGTGTGTATGTGTGTATCTATATAGATATATATATATATATATATATATATATATATATATATATATATATATATAAATATATATACATATCCCCTTTGAATGACAAATTAAACTGATGCCCTATCTACGTAAGTATTTAGCAAGAAAGTGGGGGAGTTCATCTGTGTCCTGACTAAATTTCCCTGAAAAAAGAGGCCATTGGCATAACAAGACTAACCCAGTCAACAAAATGCAATGATACAAACACAATACATAAAAAAGTAATACATCTAAAGGAGTTGTGGATAGAAAGAATGTCAATAAAAACAAGATATAATTTGAAGAGAACATTGAATACTTTGCTCTGTAGCTATATAATTCTAAACTGAATGCTGAATGCTTTCATCTGAATGCTGACATCAAAAGACTAATCTAGTAAGTACCCATAAAACTGCAGATATAAATATATTTAAATATAAGGGGAGATTCAATAAATCATACACAGTCATTTTCCACCTTGTGTACATCATGCTGCGATGTGCACTTGATAGCAAACAGTTTTAGATTCAGTAAGCACCATGTAGATGTGTACACCTTCGCATAAACAAGGTAAACACAGTGGCATGCTAATTACAACATAAATATCTTAATGGCATGCTAATCAACCAATCCAACATGGTTCATCTGTTCAACAAGCTATAACTCAACTGAGTAGACTCTGTGCTGTTTTTTCCTGTGAATTCCAAAACTTTTGGAATACAGCCACAGAAAGGACTCTACATGGATAGAATGTTAAGGGCTACTGTTGCTTTAATTCATGTGTGTGTGTGTGTGTGTGTGTGTGTGTGTGTGTGCTACAGGTTGAAGTCTATGCTGCTGCTAATAGACCAAGGCCAAGAAGGAGAAGAGTTTTTAAGTCCTGTTTAACTTTTCCTAATCTACATAATGTGGAAATTGTAGAGGACTACAGGTTGGATAGAGACACACTACAGGGACTCTGCAACCTCTGCCGTACTCAACTCAGAACCAGATCCAATCGAGGGGGAACTCTTCCCAGTGGAGACATAGACATATGTAGCACTTTGAATGTTAGCTGCAGGTACCGTTCACAGGCCAACAGGGGACATGCTGGGGGGTGTCATCAGCATCAGCATCCAGGATCCTCCACCAATTCCTGAATGCTATGCTCCAACATGCTAGTGACCACATATATAGTAATAGGTGACTCGATAGTGAGGCTCACTGATGTCCCACTCACTAGGTTGAATAAGGAGAAAGCAACAGTCAGCTGCCTGTCAGGTGCCAGGATCCACCACATGACGCATGCACTCAGGTCCCTCAACAACAGGTCAGAATATGACTCTCATGTGGGTGTGAATCACTTGAGATGTATCTCCCTGGACTACATGAAAAGAGACATGGAGGAGCTCTCAGATTATATAGCCCAGGTGGGTATGACCATAATCCTATGCAGCATCCTACCATCACCCAGAATGATACCACAGTATAAGCAGAAAATGATTGATGTCAACAATTGGCTAAGTTTCTGGTGTCATTCTAAGGGAATCCAGTATCTGTCTGCCTGGGATGACATGATTGACAGACCTCGATGCTTTGCCAGAGATTGCCTGCATCTGTCACCCCTCAGCTTCTGGATACAGGCCAAGGCTCTTACCACCCCTATAGTGCCTTTTTTAGGCAATGTTCCAAAGACCAAATTACCACTGTAACAGCTACAAACAAATGCAATCTGAGGGTCATGCTGCTCAACGCTAGAAGTCTAAATTTCAAAATGCACTCGATTGAAGCACTCCTTAAAATGGAGAACATCGACATTTATGCTGTAACAGAGACATGGTTCAAGGCAGCAGAAAGCACCCCTGCACTACCAGGCTATAACTCATTCCACACCTTTCGGCCCCAGAACTTGGACTGAAGCTCCAAAGGTGGTCGTGTTTTCATATTTATAAAGGATCTGCACACCTCCAGACTGGTAGCCCAACATAATGCATCTGAGATACTTCAGGTGCAGCTAACATTGGGTAAGGCAGTAATTCAGGTCGTAGCTTGCTATAAGTCTCCAATGATGTCCCAAGACTCACACTCCACGTTCCTAAGCACCCTGGAGAATATTAGGGTCCAACCTAACACTCTCATACTGGGCGACTTCAACTACCCATCCATTAACTGGGAAAACTACTCACGTACCAATACACCTGCCCAATGCTTCCTGGAATTTATTAATTCCAATGCTCTGGTCCAGCTCATTCTTACCCCCACTAGAGGTAGCAACATTTTTGACCTGGTCATTACTAAAACATGGGCGACCATTGCTATACAACAATAGTACACTCCTCCCTGGTTAGATACGACCACAAACTAATCACCTTGGAAATTCACATACCTCCCACCCCCCACCCATCCACCCCTGCTGCAAAGGAAACCACCATGAAAAACTTCTCCAAAGCTAACTTTGGGCTCCTAAAAACAGAGGTGGCTAACTTCATGGCACCCATGCAAACGGAGAATAGTTTCATGACTGCCAAATCATACACCAATGCACTCTACGAACATGTGCACAAATGCATGGATCTCACCATACCCAATAGAACGAAGATGCTATCCTCAAAAAAAAGGAAGCCAATCTGGTGGCCCCCTGCCATAAACAAACTCTAAAACAGAAGGAGGGAACTGATGCAGAATAACGTGAAGTCCCAAGACTGGAAAAAAACTCCCTTATCAGCCTCAACAAAAGGTTGAGATACCTCATCAAATCCTCTAAAGCTAGCTATGAAAACAAAATTGCAGCAGATAGTAAAGACAACCACAAGGGCTTCTATAGTTATGTAAAGAATCTCCATGGCAATACCCATATTTGCACTGAGCTACTGCACAATGGTACCTTTTATACCAAGCCAACAGATATTGCCAATAACAATATACTGGCTGACAGATTCAGTGCCAACTTTACCCCTCTCCCCCACCCCCCACAGGACCAATCACAATAGTAGTAGATTGCCAGGCACCCAGTAATACTGCTGCACAAATGAAAGCAGCACTGTCCAAGGCCAAGAATACACCTTCTCTGGGACCTGACAATATCCCTGGCTGTGTTCTACATGAACTACAGAGTGAACTGGCACCTCACCTGTGTGCCCTGTTCAGTCACAGCCTCACCTTAGGCTTTGTCCCTACTGAATGGTGCATGGCTGCAGTCATCCCTCTCCAAAAAGGAGAAGTGACTACAGACCCTGGGAACTATTGCCCCATTAGCCTGATGAGTCTGATATGCAAGGATGAGGAACGCATCATCATGGACCTAATAAACAAGGATATAGGGAATCTAAAAACTCTGGATCCTATACAGTTTGGTTTTGTGAAGGGTAGATCATGCCTGGTCAACTTGGTTGACTTATTTGAGTCAGTCACCAGAGCTGCGGGTGAAGGCAAGGTAGTTCATACAGCCTACCTTGATCTGGCCAAGGCCTTTGACACTATTCCCCACTCAGGAATCATAGAAAAACTCACTAAGCTGGGCATCAACTCCTATATCACTAGTTGGGTTGTAAACTGGCTCACAGATAGAACCCACAGTGTGAAAGTAGCTGACTCCAAGTCAGACTGCCAACCAGTCATGAGTGGAGTCCCACAGGGTTTGATCCTGGTCATCTCAGGTTTGGGATCTACTTCTCTGAAGTCCAGGGCAACACAAAGGGACTCTGGCTGACAAAGTTTGCAGACAATTGCAAGTTGGGAGCTATTATTAACTCCCCAAGTGATGTTGACATCCTACAGAAAGGCCTCACTGGGACCAATGACTGGTGTTAGAACCATGGCCTTAAGCTCAGTTCCAAAAAATGTGTCATCATCCCCCTTGGGAAAAACCTGGTTCCCTTGAATTACCACATCAATGGTAGTTCACTGAACACAGAAGGCATTATAAGAGATCTGGGAACACAATTTGACAGCAACCTCTCTTTTAACCACTATATTGCCACTATGGTCAGAAAGTCCTTCTATGTGGCACATCTCATTACTAAGGGTTTTGCATCCAGGAAGAAAAAGGTCATTGTCTCCCTCTACTCTTCTCTTATTAGGCCAATCATCGAGTACAATGCCTCATTTGGCATGTACCTCACTAGACACCTGCAACAACTGGATAGGCCACAAAAGTATCTCACAAAGGGGATCCCAGGCCTTAAATACTTGTCCTATATGGACAGACTCAAAAAACTCCAACTATTCTCTGTCTCATATCACCTACTTAGAGGCGATCTCTGCTTGACTTACAAAGCCATGTCTGACCCAGCTCTGTTAGAAATGCTACATCTAAAGAAATCTCAATCCCTCCACACCACACACTCCAGAGACCTCAACCGCATTACCACAATCAACAGAACATGCTGGAGGGACAGGTTCATAACCAAGAGACTGCCCATGCTATAGAATAGATTTCCCATATATGTCAAGCAGAGCACCTCACTGGCCCTCTTCAAGAGAAATCTTAATGAGTGGATGAGAAATAGAAAAATCCCCCTAAGGATCACTCCAGTGGCTCTACTTGCCAGAGGCACTAGGAACTAAGGTTGGGTGACACGATAAAGGGTAATCCTATGGGCTAGGCATGTAAAGGCTCCAGGGCCATTAGCCTAGTACACACCTATGAACCTATGAACCTATATTTTCCCTGTAGTTCTGAGGCCAGGGCCAGAAATATGTAGAGAGTTGTACCAAGTAGCATACTGAAATACTGGGTGTCATAGACTGCACACATATACAGCTTAAGGCTCCACCTGGGGAACAAGGTAGACTCTACATAAACAGGAAGGGCTACTACTCAATCGTCAAGTTGTGTATAATGCCAAGGGGATCATCTTGAATGTTTGTGCTGGCAACCCTGGCAGTTACCATGACTCACATATCTGGCACACCTCCCAACTGTACCACATGTTTGCTAGGGTGCTATCCCACAGGGTCATTTACTGTGGGATGCAGGCTATGCACTGAAACTGTGGCTGATGGCACCCATCAGAAATGCACACACAACCACAGAAGCATGCCATAATGAGGCACATGCTTGAACCAGAAATATCATAGAACATGTGTTTGGGCTGCTGAAGTTATTGTTCCAGTGCCCAGATACATCTGGGGGAAACCTGCAGTAGAATCCATGGACATGTACAGAAATATTCACAGTATATGCCATGCTATACAACATCATTCTGAGGAAACAGCTTCAGCAGGATCTGCAAGGGGAAGGGGCACACATCCCACTACCAATTCCAAGGTCACCACAGCCGCAGCCAGATGCGGAGTCAGAGGGGGAGCCACCAGCTGCTGTGGGTGTAGGCAGATGTTGGCATACTCAGTATGCCCTTTTACATTCTAAGAGACAATGCATAGCCCACTCACTCATCCCCTAGGGGCCTAAAACCTTCCTCCTACACACATACATATAGTAACAGTGATGCCAGGCAACTCACACAACCTTGACCTCCTCATGTATTGTCTGTGTATTGCCTGCATCAGACAGAGTCAGCCCTGAACTACAACCATGTCAATTGATGGATTTACAAGGTAAGTCTCAAACCTGGAATGTATTGCATAATAATATGAATGAGTGGCATATCCTTGTATTTCACTAATTGGTACTATAAGCAAATAAAAGGTGGGATATGTGTACAAAAATGACCTTTTAACATGCAACGGCAGAGACTTATGTGACTTAAATGTGTTCATTATTAAGTAGTAGGCCTCAGGCATCAAAGATTCACACAGTTATACCCTTAAAAATGATCATGGCATGTCCCAGTTTAGCACCATACATTTGTAAAGGGAAATTATTAAAGAGAGATGTTAAAAAGTAATGATACACATTGCAGTTTTTGACTTCACAACCCTTACAAGATCATTCACGATAAAGTTGGAAAATTTTGATGCTGTCAGTTGTATAACTTTCCAAGGCCAATATACGTCAAAGGTAAAATTACCAGTTCAACACAACCAATGCAAAGATACTAAACACTTTAAGTCAACTATGCACCCTGAACATCAGATACAAAGCTTATATATCCCTGAATCCAAAAGCTAGAAAACAGGGATATGGCACAGTTATCATTACTTGCAAAGGGTGTTGTGTGTGGGGGGCAGGAAGCCTACGCTGACACAAAAGGTCAGTGAGTGTGTGTGAGAAAGAAAGATAAGAAGGCAGACGTGGATAAACCAACAAATGGCCAGTGAGACAAAATGAGCATTAAGCTACATGGCTGAACCATGTAACTGCTGTCTGTGTGTATGTAGGGGTCCTCCAGGTAAAATCAGTGTATGAGAGTTTGCAAGAACACAGCCGAGCTCTGTGCTGGCTCAACATCTTAGTATGTCAGACAGGTGTGAGACATGCATGGTAGAGGTGGTAGTTCATCATTGTCATCCCCAACCATGAGAACTGTCTGTACCAGGAGTTGTACTGGCATGTCCATGCCCATGGTCAGATGTACTGTTGCTACATGAATATGACTGTTGTCTGCTGGATGGGTTCCCTTCACGGGGATGCTCAAGACCATGACCCCTTGGCCTGCCATGTCCGGGTGTGGACAGCACACTTACTGACAGAGCAGTGGAAGTACTGCTACTATGGAAGCATGACCTCGCATGGCCAAGTTGGCTAAAAGCAGATGATGTGGTTGACCTACACCCATGAGGATGCTGTTCCCCTCCCAGCAGATGTTCCATCACAGACAATGCTCATTCCATGACAGACACCCCTCAGTCCATCATCGACACCTCTTATTCCAATGTGTCATTCAACCTATCCATTGAATCAGCAACATAGTGGAGGCAGTCTCACATGTCAGCCTGTGCCACATCTACAACCCTAAGCATTTCTCTGGAGCAAATATGAGAAGGTGACTGTGCCACCATGATGACCCAAAACATACGTTGAGTGGCATGGAAAGATACACTTTTACAAGGTTTTAGGAGGGACAGCAGGCCCACTCTAAGCATCCCTATCAACCATCTTGCATGGTACCTCGCCCACACTTTGGCTACAGCCAGAGACAACAAGTACTGAAGCTACAGTAACCACACTTCCCTGATCAATGGCCTCACCATCCACCTGTCCAATATCTGAGAGATCACTGGAATGGGTAGGCATAGGCCTACTGCCTGAGTCTGATGGAATTGCAGGGGATGGCTGTATGTCAACCTCAGTGTCAGATTCAACCTCTGCATCCCTTGACTTTGCCTCTGTTTGGCCACCATCATCATCAGAGTCTGCTGATACACTGACGTCAGGTGGCAGAGGGCCCACACTTCCACTGTCATGATGTCCTGTAATGAAAAGCATCAAACACAAGAAAAAAACTAATACCTGCACTACTATAGTGCAATATATGCTAACAAACTAACAGTGCTGCTACTATTACAGACAGTGCAGCAATGCACAAAACAGGCCTGACATCAACATCACAAAGTGAAACATTTCTTTAAATTGCTCAGAAGTACTGACATAGAAATATTTGGCTTACCATCTGCAGATGATATTCCCCTCTGCAAGGCAGATGGTCCTGGAAGAAATTAAGTAAAAGGAAAGTGCAACATCTTAGCATGTAACAGTAACACTGGGGTAATGATTTTTCCCCTTTATATGTCCATTAACTACACATTCAACAAGAACATGGCTGACAACTCGAACCTAAGCTAATAACTGTAGCAAACGTCACCCCCCCCCCAAAAAAATCATGTGACACAAAAGTAACATATTGATTTCAATTTTTTTACTATACAACAGTATTCAACTGTTGAGAAACCAAAGTGTACATGGAAGTGCATCCTGAGACACGCTTGATGTGTCTGAAACTGTTACTCCGACATCCAGGACATACTGTACTATACTCTCCTGTGAGCTGTCTAGATACCTGATATTGGCCAGGAGCTCTTCACTGAGTGTTAGCGGTGGTTCCCTAGCAGGCCCTCCCCCTGTAAACATCTGGCCACAGCCTACTGCAGATACTCTCCTATATGCAAATGTGATCATGTCAGTGGCCCTGTGGCGCTGCTCATATGTGGCCAACCACAGCATTCACATCATCAACTATCTTATATGAAATTTGCATCCTGTGTGCCATATCACCCTGTGACACCCCTGCAATGGCCCAATAATCAAGGAGCCTCAATCCTCACCACTAGCACCAGTGGGGGACATGCAACTTGGGAGTATGACAAGTACACACACAGTAAAGTACAATTTCCCTTAAGAGCACAAAGATCACAGTCAGTCTGGGGCTGGTTTCTTCCTCTTTCTCGATTCCCAATAAAACTCCCCACTGGCACAGCTATAGGGTTCAGATCTCAACTGAGTGGTCAAGCCAAAACCTTCAGCACCCTCTCTGTCCAACCAGTGCTTCATGTCCCTGTCTTCATGTCCATGTCTCAAGGAAAGGGGAAATCAGTATACTGGGACAAAGGGTTACTATACAGAGGGTGGACCCCTGAAGGAGGGCTAGAAGGTGAGAGAGTACTGCAGTTGGTAGTGCCTAGAGCCTACCATTTGGCACTTCTAGCCATAGCCCATGATATTCCCTTTGCATGTCATATGGGCATAAAACATACAAAGAGGCATATTATGCAGAACTTCTATTGGCCTGGAATTTCCAGAGATGTAACAGGGTACTGCAGGACCTGTGAGCAGTGCCAAAAGGCAGACAAGGCAGGAGACAAGGTGAGAGCTCCTTTGATGCCTTTGCCTGTGATTGAGGAGCCATTTCAGAGGGTAGCTATGGATACTGTGGGCCCTCTGAGTACCCCAAGTTCCACAGGGAAAAAGGATATTCTAGTGGTAGTGGATTATGCTACATGATACCCTGAGGCAGTGGCTTTGTCCTCCATTGAAGCAGAGAAGGTGGCAAATGCTTTGTTAGAGATTTTCAGCAGAATAGGTTTCTCAAAAGAAATATTGACTGACAGAGATGCCAGTTTCATGTCAAACCTGCTGGCTTGTCTGTGGAAGTCCTGTGGGGTGAAGCACCTGAAGACCACCCCTACCATCCCCAGACTAATGGTCTTGCTGAATGGTTAAACTCTACAATCAAGTCTATGCTACAGGCATTTGCAGATCAGTTTAAGAGGGAGTGGGACAAATATTTGCCCCATCTGTTATTTTCTTACAGAGAGGTTCCCCAGGAATCCACAGGTTTTTCACCCTTTGAGATGCTGTATGGGCATAAGTTGAGGGGACCTCTAGATTTAATTTGAGATGAGTGGGAAGGTGAGTGCAATTCTGTCTCACAAGGAATCTGTTGTGGCATATGTCCTAATCCTCAGGGAAAGGCTCAGGGAACTCATGGGCTTGGCCCAGGAAAACCTGACAGAAGCCCAACAACAGAAAAAGGTGTGGTATGACAGGAATGCTCAAGCTAGAGAGTATGCTGTGGGGCAGAAGGTAATGGTTCTCAAATATGTGCACAACATGGACCACAGCAATCACACCTTCCACCACGACCAAACGTTATGAACAAAGGATATGGAGAGTATATATGTCTATACACTATTACAAATATGTGCTATGGACATGAGCTAAAGATAGGGTTACCACCTGTCCCACCTTGCGAGGGGCAGTCCCTCTATGTGTGGTAGTGTCCTGACCAAAATGAGTACAAATACTATTGTCCTACAATCTCGAGACGTTTTGCATGTTCCATATTTAATGTAATTGTTGCATAAAATAGTCATCTGTATCTAAAATACTGACATGTAACAAGAAACGGGATAAGCAAGTAAACCGCTACAAGAATATAAGCTTTTATATAGGCATATATGTAAAGTTCTATACTTTTTACTGACCGTGGGTATGTGTTGGCCTCTAAAATCTGATGTGTGTCCTGCAAATGTCCCACTATGGCCATTTGCAAAGGTGGCAACCCAAGCCAAAGAGGTTCAGTCACCAACACAACTCCAATGAGTGCAAATATCTGTGACAGAAATACACGAGACAGCTTTCATGTAGCAACATTTCGTTACATACTGATGTATTTCCGAAGGGATTGAAGGACCAACATCACCTGCATGCTATACAGGAACCAATTAACAATGGCTTAATGAATAAGCCTGCAATAACCATAGTATTAGTCTACTAAATGATAGGTCTTCAATTAGGGAAGGAGCCCTCACACACATATGGAATATGTATAAATGCAGTTCCTACACACCTTCATCTGCTATGTACACCCACCTACATCTCCCCCACACCTGAAACAATTGCAATACAGACTGTAATAACATCACAAACATCCACTCACTCTATGACATCTGCAGAAGCCTTAACATACCTTGTGAGAGACACACTATAATGACCCTATGTGAAATCGTTGCTGTTGTACAATGGAACAGATGCCGATGGGTTTGGTTGCAATAATCCCCTATCAGACGGCTGGTATAACAGCTACACTCACATGTAGAACTACATCCTCTAGCCATTACACACAATCCAAGGGGGCCATGAAGTTAAAATATCTCTGTGTGTCTCCATATAGCTGTTGCAATTCATCACAAACAACACATCCAGGCTGTCTTCCTTGAAGGTAGGGCAAAGGGACAATGCCCAAGTGGAGTATTCAATTATACCCCACGGTTGCCATGCAATTGGATAATGGAGTAGCTGCACAGCTGATGTGCATGTAATCATCTACTTCAGAACACCAATTGGTGGCAGGATACCACATGTTACTGGTATCTATGTATAAATGGATGGCTTGTCATACATTCAAACCGTATGTACATATGAGAAAACCTTTAAAACAGAAAACAAATAGGAAGTATATTATCGTCAACTCGGCATACTAATAAGGTATGTAGAACACTCAGTATGTTAGTGTATGTAGTACATGTTCTGCATTAATTAAAGTGTACTCAATGCATATAGTGGGAAAAGGTATTATCTAGTGATGTATTGTTAAGCATAGTAATGCTCGTAGAAATTGTGTGTACTGCTGTGGGCCACAAGGTAAACACCTCATACACCACAAGGGATGCTACATAAGGACTTTAAACACAACAATTCCACTCCAGCCGCTGTCAGTGGCAGGGTTTGTCCAACAAGTATGTGCCATAACAGGGGATAGTATATGTTGACATACTGTAACAGTAGGCATATGTATGGGCGTATAACTGAGAATAAATGTCTAAGGTGGTCCTGCTGTACAATTATGATTTGCATTGTGGGATATTGTGGCAAAAATGTGAAATGTACAGTATTGCAGGTAGATATGTCTAACATTTTACATAGCATTACTGTTATATTATGCAAACATCAGGTATTTCTATTGGCATGTACAATGCACAATAATAGGATACATATGACTTGTAATCACCAGACAGTGTATCAGCATGATAGCTAATTGAAATGGAAGAGATAGTCAATTATCCATGCACAAAGGACATGTAATAGCTTCATAGGTTCATAGTTAGGTACTATGCTGTCTAGCCAAGTCCATTCGTAAGCCTAACTACAGTGTTTTCACTTGCGGCACCTCCCTAGGTTAGTGTCCTGTGCCTGTGAACAGCAGAGCCACTGCAGTGATCCCTGGTGTACATGTCTGTCTCCCATCCACCCATCGAGGTATCTCTTGAAGAGTGCTAGTGAGGGTCCCTGCCTGATGTACATAGGAATCATGTTTCAAAGCATGGTGAGTGTCCGGGTCAGGAATGTATCCCTCCAGAACATCCTAGTCATCATTGCATTTAGATATATATCCCAGAGCATGTGGCACTCAGTGGCTTTTGCTTATGTGGAGCATATCCATCAATATTGTTTTGGACATAGGCCTTGTATGTTCAGCAGAGATCACCTCTGAGTATGCGGTATGCAAATGAGTACAGTTGGGGTTTCTGTAGTTGGGCTGCATACGTCATCCTTCGGAGGTCAGTATTCCTCTTGGTGTGGTAATGTTGTGGTATTTAAAGCCGTTGCTGTTGTCTCGTAAGGTACATCCCAAATGGGGTGTTGTACCCTTTATTGTGTTTCATAAGTCATGAGTAGAGAGGCACAATGGCTGCCTTTGTTCTGGCTACAAACCCATTAGAGATTAGGGTGGCCACGTAGAAGGATATCCACACCATCTTGGCAATATGGTTATCAAATGAGTGGATGCTATCTACTTGGGTTCTAAGATCCCTTATTATGTCTTATGTATGTAGGGGACTACCACCTATGTGATAGTCCGTGGGTGATTGGTGTAATCCAAAGAGGATGTCTATGCACCTTGTGGCATGCAACTTGAGGCCATGTTATTGACACCAGGTATCCGTCCCAGTGACACCCTTATGGAGGGTGTCTGTATCAGCTGGTGAATCAATCATGGCCCCTAGTTTGCAGTCATCTGCAAACCTATGCAGGGTAAGTCCTTCTGTGCTAGCCTGCACCTCAGAGAAGCATATACCGAACATGAGGGGCCCTATGACCAAGGACTGGGGGATGCCAATTGTAATTGATTTACAGTAGGAACTAGGGTATGCTACCCTCACTGTGTGGGTTCTGTCCATGAGCCACTTTGCATAACATCTCGTGACGTAGGGGTTGATGTGCAGGTGGATGTGTATGTTGACAATAACAGAATAGGGAACGGTGTTGAAAGCCTTTGAGAGGTCAAGGTAGGCTGTGTGGACCTACCTACCCTCATCTACTGCCTTGGTAACTGTCTCAAAGGACTCCACCAGGTTTAGGAAGCATGATCTGGCCCTAACAAATCCAAACTGGTGGGATCAAAGGTTTGGAGGCCACCAATGTCTCTGTGAATGAGATCCATGATGATGTGCTCCATAGCCTTGCAGAACAGTCTTGTCAGGCATATTGGGCAATAGTTCCCCTGGTCCATTGTGGCGCCACCTTTGTGGAGTGTGATAACTGTTGCTGTGCGCCATTCAGGGGCCACAGTGCCTGATGCAAGGCTATTAGTGAATATGGTGCCCAAGTGGGGAGCCATTTTGTTCTGAAGTTCGTGGAAATCGCAGCCTGGGATGTTGTACGGTCACATGGATGCTGTGTTCCTGGCTTTGGAGAGTGCAGCTTTGAACTGCGTAGTTGTGATCGCAGGGACTCTGCATTGTTCCTGTATAGATATGGGCCCTCTAGGGTGTGAGAGGGGTATAAAGTTAGCACTGAACCTATCTGCCAGGATGTTGCCAATATCAGTCAGTTCTGTAATGTTCATGCCTAACTGCTGTATGTCAGAGCAGATGTGGGTATCGCCATAGAGAGTAGTGACATACCTCTAGAACACTTTGTGGTAGTCCTTGGAATTTGTCATGGTAATGTTTACGTAGCTAGCTTTGGAGGATGTGATAAAGGATCTCAGATTCCTACTGAGGCTGACCAGGAAGCTCCTCCACTCATGGGATTGTACTCTACTTTGCAACAGTCTCCTCCTTCTGTTGTACATTATGTCCATGGCAGTGGACCACCAGAGTGGCGTCCGTTTTCTGGTGGGTACCGTCATGGCTCTGTTTGGGATAGCATGATCCATGCAGTCGTGTAAGTGCTAATTAAGTGTAGTTGTGTATGATTCAGCGGTTGTAACTGTATTGTCCATCTGCAAGGGTGTCATGATGTTTACTACTGCTGTCATAAGAAGCCTGAAGTTGGCTTTGTAGAAATATTGTACTGTGTTTTCCATAAAGGGTGTGGTGCCGGCATGTGGATAACAAGGGTGATTAGCGTACGTTCAGATCTGACCAATGAGGAGATAACCCCAGGTGTGGAACACCAGTCACACATGTTGGTAATGACCAGGTCTAGGATATTGTTGGCCCTGGTGGTGGTGTAGATAGGTTGATCCAGGCGATTGGAGGTTATGAATCCCAGAAAGCATTGGCCTAATGTGTCAGTACATGAGTAGGTATCCCAGTTAATGGTGGGGTAGTGTCAGTTGCACATCAGTAGTTTTTGTTTAAACCCTACTTTCCAGTACACCAAGAAGTTAGGACCGTTAACTGTGGGGTATGGTGTGTAATCTGTAGCAAGATACATTTGTATAGCAGTTATGGCCAGAGTTAGTTGCACTTGGATTACCTCTGATGCATTGTGCTAAGCAACCAGCCTGCAGGTGTGGATATCCTTGGGAAATATGGACACACCTCCGCCGTGGTTGTTCCGGTCCTGGTTACATGACTGAAAGGTGTGGTATGAGTAATAGCCTGGTAGTGCAGGGGTACTCTCAGGAGCCTAGAAGCAGGTCCCAGTCACTGCACAGATATTGAAGTGGTCCATTACAAGGAGTGCCTCGGGTGAGTGCGTTTGAGATGAAGATGTCAAGCATTGAGTAGCATTACCCTCAGGTTTTACTTGTCTGTTCCTGTTATGGTGGTGAATATATTATTTGAACCATGCCTAAAACAGGCACTATAGGAGCAGCAAGAGCCTTAGCTGTTATCCGTAATTCCAGAGCCGACAGGTGCAGGCCATCTGTGCCAAAGCATCGTGTTCTGTCAACCATGTCATTCAAAGCAGACAGATACTGGATACTGTTGGAATGACACCAGAAGCATAGCCAATTGTTGAAGTAAATAATTCAGTCCTTGTACTGTGTTATCAGTCTGGATGAAGGCCGAATGCTTCTAAGGGCTTGGGCGATACCTGCCTGGGCTACAAGATCGGAGAGCTATTCCATGTCTCTTTACATGTAGTCCAGGAAGGTACATCTCAGGGCATTCACACTAACATGGAGAATGACACAGTCATATTGTACCTGTTGAGGAGTGACCTGAGTGCATAGGTTATGTTGTGGATCCTGTTACCTAACAGGCAGCTGACAGTAACTATCACCTTGTGTAGCCTGCTGAGTGGGACATCAATGTGACCGCCTATAGAGTCACCTATGACTAGTGTGTTGGGTACGTTATATCGCCCTATTGGCTGTGGTTGAAGGGCACACTGAGTCTGTGGGCTATAAGTAATTGGTGTTGTGTTGGGTGATGGGGGCTGCCTACATTTCTGCTTTGGATTTCTCTGTTGCCTAGACAGAGTAGTATTGAGAGGCTCCGCAAATGTTGTAGTCTTACTATGTGTTGTCTGTGGTGGTGGAGATCTAGTGAGACTATGTGATGAGTGCGGTGTGGTGCAAACGTTTAACATCCCCACATGATTGTCACATTCAGTCTGGGTTGGAGAGAGCTTTACCTCCAGCATGGCTAGATATGTGCATCTCCCACAGGTTGCAGTGTTGTATATTAGGAGGGGAGTATTGACTGTGTACACAAGACAATTTCTATATTGCCTCATGATGCCCATATTCATCATATAGACAGGCGATAACACTGGGAATTGACCCAGGGACATGCCTGAATATTCAGCTATTTCCCACTAGATATGTGAGGAAAGTGTGTACAAGAGCTGTTTTACTCTAAGCAAGCAGGAAATGTAAGTACAAACAGTGTTTACCTGTAGGTAATGAGGAGGACTGAGTGCTATAGTAATTAGTAGCTCATGAAGTGCTTACATGTTCTGAACAAGTGCTAAGCATGAATAAGCAATACAGATAGGGTGTTGGATAACATAAACACACTGCCCCCCCAACAGGTACACAGTCATATATCCATGTACACTACAGAGCCCCTGTAACCATAACTATGATAGTACAAGGTGCACTCAGGCTGCATGGGACCTGTCCACATCCGTGGTTGTATCATACACATATGGCAAAACAGTTTGCTCTACACATACACATCATGTAAAACATAGGTTCATGTCAGTCTGTGAAAACACTGAATGGTGCACACCAACAGTTATCACAACCCACAAAGTGGAGACACCACTCATAATGGGAGGCACTGCACTACTACCCTGCTGAGTCTGGTCTGAAAGTCCATGAACCTTAATCAACGTATATGTTGTTAGCAGTACAGATGTAGATGACAGTACGGATGATTTCACACTGCATATCATACCTGTGACATGTCATAGGACATCATCACCCATACTGTGTTCCACCTACACTCAGTATACTAGATGTACCTTTGTATGTCACAGGAGTGTTCTGCCAGTGGACCTTTGACAGAACCAACACTACAAAATGTGTCTGAGTAATATGTGCATATCACACCAGTGGCAGCTACAGTAAAACAGGGTTAATTCATTGTACTCCACCTCATTGTAGCCCATACCACACAGACAAATGGGAGGCATCTGCCTATGTAAGTATATGAATGGCTATGACCTAGGAGCAATAGCTGACTCAGTGTTGTGGACAACCTACAGAATGGGCTTTGTGGGTGGGGTGTGTGACATATGTGCACAATCTGACAGCTGCATATTGCATTGTCACCACTAGGTTAATAACCCTGTATCCATGAACTACCACCTAGGCAGCGGTCAACATAATGGACACTGTGTGTAAGGGATGGTGCTGTGCAGTTTACCTCCCTGAGCTAGTGCCATCACCAAGCCTATTAGGTAGTCATAAGAGGCAACCCTAGTCATGACAGGGTGCCATCCATGAACATGGAGATCATTGTACAGCCATACTCATCACTCAAGTGACCAATATCGTATCACATATCACCTTTAAGAGGTATTGCCCATGTTTGGATGGGTGACACCAGCCTTCACAATCCTCATCTCCACTATGTAGCATGATGCCTACCCTGCATAAAGACATGCCTAACACTGTGATGTTGGACATGCTACACGTACATATCCTGATCTGAAATACATACGTCATGGACATCCACCTTCCTAGTACAAGGATTGCCACATGCTGGACAGATCCTTGTGCCATACGCATTACATACTCCTTGGGAGGGTGGCTTAATGGCTAAGGTGTTTGCCTTACAGACTCAAGGTGCAGGGTTTGATTCTCACAAGGGATAATTGGCTAAGCTTGAAATGGCTTGCAAGGACAGTTAGCTTAGTAATAAACTATGAACTATGAACTATGAACTATGAACATACTATGAAACCCTGTCCAGCAAAGCTGCACATTTCACCTCTGTCAGATATGGTGTGATGACCGCATGGTAGATGTATCATTAACCGTCTGGATCAGTTATGTGGCACTGCTTCACCTGGCACTGGAAACATGGCTGTCGGCTACAGTTAGGTAACCTTACATCCTAAGCTCATACATGGCCCAGGGCATACAGACTACTACATGACCTTGGCCGTACATGCTATAGTTGATAATCATCCCTGCAAATACCATCCGGCTAGCCAGTGTCCCATGTGTATCACATGTGCAACACAGGCAATATGTGGCAGGATGTTGAACTGCTGTACAGTGCCATGTAGATGTATATGCAAAGCACATGCATGTAAAGGCTTCCATGTGCATGTCTGCATTGTCACAGTTCATGTCCGTTAAGGCAGTGTATGTGTTGATATGTGACATATACACAGCATCAAGGTCGACAGCATTAATGTGGACACATCCAGGCATGTGCTGATAGGTAAGAACACCAGTACAGGCAAACAGACATTCCCACATCAAGACAGCATCCACATGGAGTATGAGCAATGTAATCAGGTGACACAGATATATGGTGATAATATCCAATCCCCATTGGGTGTCACATGTGTGTGACACAAACATGTCAGTGGTATCAGTTTCATGAAGATTTGCAAAGACAACTGTTTATATGTAATAAATGTGATACACATGTATGCGCAGCTCTACCAATGTGCATCTCTGAGATACTGTGACTTGTCCCCATCTTTATGTCTTCCAGATATGCCATGAGCAAGGCTCCCAGACTATACCCGCTTGGAGGATGAGGCCCTTATACCTTACCTCCAAGACAACTATGATGTCTTGTTTAGCCATGTGCCACAGCATGCACAGCAGTGTGATGACCTGTGGCAGGAACTATGCAGGAGGGTTAATGATGTGGGTGGCCATAACCGCACATACCAGCAGGTGCACAGACACTGCATGGACCTGATCAGACATGTGAAACAGCATGCAAATGCAATCGCCAGGGAACAAGGTGCAACAGGTGGTGGGCCACCAACCCAGCCCCCACTCACACGTACCGAGAAGCTACTGGCCAACCTGGGGACACCTTCAGAACAGCATCCACAAACCTTAGCTGCCATCGTGGAGGTTGGTGTCTCTCAATGACCGAGCCTGGAGTTGCCTGGTAAGTCACTACCACACATATAACTATTATATCCCATATAGTTGCATGTGTCACTGTACAATATGTAATGTAACATCATATGCAAGGCATGTATACACACAGGCCGCATACTATAGTATGCTACTCTGTGTATGCACACATGTGCATACTCCATAGTATATCCTATTGTACTGACGAATGTGTTAACATGCACATTGCACCCTGTAGCTGTCATACAGGCATGGATAATGATCATACTGCTGTGTCACCCCTATATAGGTACCTCTGGCATTCCGCAGAGACAGCAGGCCGTTGCAGGTGAGACAGTTATAAGTAGCAGGCATGTTAATGCACAGATCTATTCGCCATGTGGCCAGTTGACACATGTACACATAATGTATCGTCCGGTCACAATATATAGGTCGCATCTTTAATCCATCACACTGGCTACCCATGTGCAATACTTACAAACTAAGTGAAACACCGACATGAAACCTCAGAAACTGTCATTGCTAGATGTGTGGACAGCTGTGCATACAACGTTGGAGGTGTTGTTCAATGTAGGAACATGTACTATACATCAGAACTACACATGTGGGGTACACAAACAATACTACACAGTGAGCTGGAGTATGGGCAGCCCACAGGATTCACCATTGTGGATTATGCCCCTGCTATGAGTGCACACATTGTGAAGTGCCATCTGACATGTCCATGACATGTAGTGGTCCGGCTGCAACATTGTCTCACTATCCCATAAAGCATACCCCACATACCAAACATACAACCCTTTGTCTGCATAACCCTGTGGATAGTGGAGTATATGGCATCTATGGGTGTATGTCATATGGGACAACACAGACATGAGAGATAGATGGCCATCACAACCGATTGGCCAACACATGTTCACACATGGCCATGGAGGATGGCCAGAGACATGTAGCTACACACAGTAGATGTGATGTGTTTGTGTGTACACCCTGTTGTACATTGGCTACACATGGTCCAACTATAGCCTTTGTTGAATGGTTATATTGTAGATGTGGAACACTGGACATCCTACAAACCTGTGCACAGCTTGTGGAGACATAACTTCATTCGACCACATAAGATGTGTTGAACATCATGACTGTGTCACAGCATGACAGTAGTCACCTGTACAGCATCCACATACATACACAGACAACCACATCAGGCCACAGATACAGTACATTGCCCTTGCTGCTGTTGGACATCACTGTCAGCCATGCACCTCGTGTGTGTGGAACACAAATGTCATATGGAACATGGTGTATTGACAAGTCTGCCATGTGTGGAAATGGTTGCCAGGCAGCTAAAATATGTTTGCAGATGTGCAGGGGTGTCATCCGTATGTCCTTTGGTGACCTGTGTCACACATTACACATCATGGTTTACTGTGTATACACCTCAACGACGTGAGTCACAATCCACAGTATATATGTATTTTGTATGCACACAGTCATGGCTATGCACTGTGTGTGTAATCCACACTGTATAGCAATAGAGATGCCTCATGATTCCATGCAATGGCACTGTGTCTGTACTTCACACTGTATAGCAATATAGACACCTCATAATACCCTTCAATGGTTATGCACATCTGCTAAAAGTGTATTTTATCTGTAGAGCAGACAGACAACACTGCAATGTGACACCATTACACCACTGTACATGTGACAGGACACCATTGTGTCAAACATGTATGCATGTCAATGCACACGTCAGCAGATTACATGTCATACTACATGTTAATGTCATGGTCATATGCCACACATCAGCCATATGTACTGTTAACCTGTGTTGGTCCACATGGTGTAACACAGGGATGCATGCTTACTACCATGATTGTGTGAAATGCATGCCTTCTGCTATGACACATGCTTGCTGCTGTGTGCAACCCAGGGATGTATGATAACTACCACTATTATTGTCTGAGCTGCATGCCATCTGCTGTATCACATGCATGCTGCATGCCTTCTGTCAAATCACATGCATGGTGTGTGTGTGTGTGTGTGTGTGTTTCTGTGTGTGTGTTTCTGTGTGTGTGTGTGTGTGTGTGTGTGTGTGTGTGTGTGTGTGTGTGTGTGTGTGTGTGTGTATGTGTCTGTATTGTAATGTAGAGTCTTTGCTTGCCTTCACAGATGATGTAGGAGCATTACCTTCCTGCGGTCCATCTGATGTCAGTGTCCCCACAGACACTAGCAGTGATGATGAACATATGCTTGAGGCACAGGCAGGGTTGTCAGGGGCTGAAACTGTGTCATTGGTTGCCATTATACCTATATCCCCCTCATCCCCACACACAGATCTCATGCCAACATATACCCAATCACCAGTGGCCATAGAGGAAGGACAGTTAGTGTGTAGTAGCTTGGAAAAGGAATGTGTGGTGGCGACGGAAGGTATGTATTCACACCATGATGTCAGTCAAATGACTGGAGATGGGCCACACAGGCATGTGGCCAGTGCTGCTCATCGGAGGGCCTCTGGCCGACATGCTCATGCAGGACAGAGCGCAGCAGCTGGTGTCACCAGATGCATATTTCAGACTGTAATGGCAGCACAGGCACATACTGAATGGCAGAACGGAGAAGGGCAGAGGCTTCAGAGGGCTGCTATCCATTCTTTAAATGACAGCATCCAGGCATTGGAAAATGCTCAACAGCAGATTGCTGAGGTTTTGGACAGACGATTGGGTGACATGGTTGGAATCCTTGACTGTGGCATGACAATCCACAAGTGTGAGCTGTCTGTGCTGGAACGTCTGGTAGGAGTGAGGCGTAGAGCATGTGGACATAGGCCAGCTATGTCACCTGGTGCAGGTCTACGTGAACGAGCTTCCTCGCATGCCCGCTCCCATAGTGGTGGTAGCAGAAGCAGTGCAGCTGGTGCTGTGCTGCCAACACCAGACACAGCAGACCACGTGGACGTGGCCCTGGACAGTCCCAATGGGGCCACGGTTCCAGTGGATATGTGTCATCAGACAGTACCCATTCTGCACCTCTGCCTGGTACTGCCCGTGCAACCCCTGGCATGCACAGGTCACGTGGCCGTGGCTGGACACCGTGAGCTGTAAAACTTGGTCTGTACAGTCTGGAGCTGTCAATAATACCCCTGTGTAGGCCAGACACATGGCAGAACTGTGTGCACACATACATGCACACACCAGGAACATCTGTAGGGCACCGCAACACTCACATGCATGACAACCACACAAGGCCAATTAGATCACAGGCCCTAACCCATGCACATGATGTCATCCACTGGTGCAGCCTAGGCCCCTGGCAAACATTATCACCCTGTGCATATGATGATGCCTGTGCCGCATCCCTGTCATCCACACCATCGGTGCAGGGACATGCTCATATGGTCTGATGCACAGGGTGAACAGAATAGGGAGATAAGTGTAGATTACAATTGCTGTATACTGTTGACACACAGCAGACGTACCATGTAGTACAGGTTTAGAATGCATTGTTTTCTGTTCACAGTATGTGTCTTGGTAACAATAGTAACAGTATGTTGGTAATGATGTCCTGCTTCCCTCCTTCAGGTCTAATTGCATGTGCCATTGAGTGCCAGTGTTTGCAGTTTCCCATGTGTAAATGTGGACTACTCACAGGTATGTATGGCAATACTAGCGTGCTATTCGTAGCTTCAACCTCACTGTTAGAAAGGCTGACATTCCAAAGATGTCTACACATCTACTGATCCAAGAGCATGGGAGCTGTGTACTAAGCTACAGTGGCTAGAGACATGACATCCATACCGGGTGACATCACAGGTACAGTTACATTGGGTGGGGAGTTTACATTGCGGTCTAGCTGATGACAAGGGTAGAGGCCAGTTGATAGCTTGAGGCCTCACTGTGTAGCAGTAATATACACTCATATTACTTGATGAGAACACACAACCACACACACACACACACACACACACACACACACACACGTATTTGCACACGTATTCAGACACACAGTAACATGCCCACATTCACTGGGTCAATGACACTGCAACACACACACACTTGATAGTGTTGAGGTGAGGACCCCTGCCTATGTGGCAATCACCATTAAAGTACTGTGCAGCCACATGATGCAACACAGAGAATGAACATGTACAGGTAGTCAGTAATGCCTAAGATCGACGGCATCAACAGGGTAATAGATTGCATCACCTGGAGGGGTTAGGGGTCCTGTCTGTTCACTATGGTAACATACATCCTCACTCCATGGACCAGACAGCCATACATACATACACACACACATACACATACACACACACACACACACACACACACACACACACACACACACACACACACACTGTGGAGTCCACAATTGAATGCACCTATGTCATGCACATACAGATAACTCACATGTGTGTGATACACACCTCACCCCTGCCTATGTCTTGCTTTCTACACTGCAGTATGTACAGATCTCTACAACAGTGTACAGGGGTGTAAGTAACAATTGGGATGTATTCCCCACCATACGTGGCATATACGGACACACAAGCAAACACACATGGCAGTACTGTGAATCAAACACCTGCTATCTTATGATATGTATGACAGACATGCAGCAGTATTGCCCACATTACAATGTGTACCAATGCTACCTTTGGCAATTCTGCTGATATATGCACACGGGAGGTCTTAAGTGTTACAGGTGTCAAGTGATTTACAGTCAGTGACACTCTGACCACTGTGTAGGTTGTATGTCTTCCCCTTCAATTAACAGAAACATAGCTTAGTGTTTGCACATGTTATAGTAGGACGGCTTGTGACACACATGTGAGCGGTCTTCAGCAAACATCCATCTGCAAAGATGGCCCACCACTTTATGTCCACACATTCATCCGTACGTGATGTACATCTTACCATACTGTCAGTATTTCACCATATACAGTTGGCAATGAGGGGACTGCATTGCAACTGCATGTTGTAGTAAGACACAGATCACCTGCAAACATCAGCTACATCACACGCATGGTAGCTGAATGCACACCACTACATGTACATGTTTGTAGGTCCTACATTCCTGTCATTTAGCCATGTTTGTAGGCATTGCAATTGGTGGACATGTGTGATGACATACATAACACATGGACTGTTGTATGATATGATAGTTGTCATGGGTAACCAGTACAGAGAGAATGTTAACTCAGTCAGCATTGATATCGCACCTTATGTACTGTTAGCATTCAACAGCCATGGACCTACCTTCCATGTGCATGTGTGTAATTGCTGTAGCCACCTGTCTGCATGAAGGATAGCAACAGCTATAGGTTCATAGGTTCATACTAGGCTATCTGCCCTAGGGCATTTATAAGCCTAGCCAGAGTGTGTTTGGCTTTCGCCACCCATTTTAAATGAATTTTGCTATGCCCTTTTTCGAGGTTAGTATACTGTGCCTCTGTCTAACAGTGACACAGAAGTGATACCCGGGGTAAACTTATGATCTCCCATCCACTCATCAAGATTCCTCTTGAAGACCGTCAATGAGGGACTCTGCCTAACCTGGACTGGGATTTTATTCCAGAGTGAAGGGAGCCTCTGGGTTATGAATCTGTCCCTCCAGCATGTCCTATTTATTTCAGTGCTGAGGTTCAAGTCTCTCGAGCACGTAGCTCAATGGGATTTGGATTTTCTGAGGTGCAGCATGTCCATTAATTCCGGGTTGGACATGGCTTTATACGTCAGGCACAGATTGCCTCTGAGCAGGCGGTATGCCACTGAGTAGAGCTGGAGTTTCTTTAACCAGGCAGCATATGGCATCTGTTTGAGCCCTTTGATCCTCTTGGTGAGGTACTTTTGGGGTCTTTCCAGTTGCTGCAGGTGTCTGGTAAGGTACATCCCAAAAGGGGCATTGTACTCAATTATGGGCCTGATGAGGGATGAGTAAAGAGGCACGATGACCTCCCCTGATCTAGATGTGAATCCCTTCATGATTAGGTGGGCTATATAAAATGTTTTTCTAACCACTTTGGCCACGTGGTTTTCAAATGAGAGATTGCTATCAACTTGGGTCCCCAGGTCCCTAATTACGTCTTCCGTACTTAATGGATTACCACCTATATGTTAATTTGTGGGCACTTTGTTTTTGCCAAAGGGGATGACTATACACTTTTTGGCGTTTAGCTTGAGGCCATGGCTCTGGCACCAGTTGTCTGTTTCTATGAGGCCCTTTTGTAGGATGCTTGTGTCGGCTGGAGAGTCAATTATGGCGCCTAGTTTGCAGTCATCTGTGAACTTGGTCAGCCACAGTCCTTCCGTGTTGGCCTGTACCTCCGAGAAATATATACTGAACAAGAGAGGTCCCAGGACTGCGCCTTGTGGGACGCCACTTGTAACTGGTTTGGAGTCTGACATGGCTCCAGCAATTCTAACCATGTGGGTTCTGTCCTTGAGCCAGTTTGCAACCCATCTAGTGACATAGCAGTTTATATTTAAGCTGGTGAGCTTATCTATAATGCCCGAGTGGGGTATTGTATCGAAGGCTTTTGCGAGGTCCAGGTAGGCTGTGTGGACCACCTTCCCCTCGTCAATGGCCTTGGTGACTGTTTCAAAGAAATCGACCAGGTTTAAGAGGGAGGATCTGCCCTTAACAAAGCCGAACTGGGTAGGACTATGCTATGTACATATGTGTTGTGTGTGTGTGGGGCATGTACATATCCACGGCAGGTACATGTATGTCATATCCAAACATGAGGGTGTTTACTGGTGTACAGCAACAGTCATCTGTTACAGCTGTATATGACCCAGGGCCCCTGTTATGTGTACAGCCGTCCTGGTTGCGAACAGTGGTATCATTGCATGGCATAACACATGATGCAACTGTGTCAGTACATGGGTAGTCTGCACAGTTGCTGTAGAGCTAGGTACAGTCCACTGGTCATGGGTCACATGGTGTTATACTAATATATGTTCTACCACATGTATGGATGTGTGTTGCTGGTCCAAGGACATGGTGATGTCTGAGGGCTACATCCTAGAATGTGGCTTTTGACACTGTGATCTGCACCTGACACATCTGTGTTGCCTTTTGAGGGTGTACTGGTCAGTACATGTGAGGGGCCTTCATGTACATGGAGACACCACCACCTGGAGCGGTCCGTAATGGTGTTATGGCCCACATGTCTGTATCTGAGGTATATGGTGGTAGTCCTATTGTGCACAACTGAGCCTTCAGCCAGGTGTTCCTCACTGCACAGATGTCAGTATTTCCCATTGTTGGATCTACATTGGGCAGCTGTGATTACGAACGCTACACATCTAGCACTGTTTAGCATACACATACAATGCAGTTGTCCTCTAGGTGTCAGGGTGTTAACCTGGTCTCAGGACATTCATCTATGAATGGCACTATATGGGCAAAGTAGCCACTCCTGGCAGGACATCACCACGGGTGGTATTAGTGTGCCAGGTTTAGATGGGTACATCTAAGGTGACGGACAGCAGCAGACGTTGTGTAGAAGACTGTGTCAGATATATGTAGTGCAGCGTTCATGCTAACAATGACAACTATCGACACCACCGTGCCCTTCCTTGTTTAGAATCAAAGTGCATACAAAACAGCCCTTTGCTACTAAATGTGTGAGCATGCCCAATATGACATTGTGTAGATGGACACATAGTGCATTCCAAACGGCCGTGTGCTACTAAGTGTGTGAGCATGCCCAGTGACACCTTGTGTCGATTATGTGCCTCTATGTGTATGGGCATGGCCATTGTAACCCTGTATAGCGATAGTGGTCATCTAGGCAACAGATGGCCATACCCCACTTCAGGATGGATTCCTACATTGAACACACTGGTTCACAGATATGTACATCATAACTGCCAGCATCCATGTTGATGTCCACATTCCTAGAAGGTCATATTGACAGTCTTGAAAGGTGTAGTGTCTGTGGCACGGCTCGTATCTATGTAGTATTGTAATAGTTGTCCGTAGATAGGCAGTTGCCCTGATCACACCACTGACGTGTTTTTCTCAGTCTGCCTGGGGACAGTAATATGCTTTTAGACTGCTCACACTCCATACAATCCCTATTGGCGTCTTTTCCATTGCTGATGATGTCACCCACCTAGAAGTACGCCTCTGGGAGTGCTGTGTCCCAGTAATCTCGGTAGCGCATTCTGTAACTGCGCAATGCTGTAGTGTGATAAGATAGTTAGGTCTGTGTTCTATTCCCAGCCATGCCAAGTGTGTGTGTGTGTCCGTCTGCCTGGGGACAGTAATATGCTTTTAGACTGCTCACACTCCATACAATCCCTATCGGCATCTTTTCCATTGCTGATGATGTCACCCACCTAGAAGTATGCCTCTGGGAGTGCTGTGTCCCAGTAATCTCGGTAGCGCGCTCTGTAACTGCGTAATGCTGTAGTGTGATAGAATAGACACATAGGTGTTCTATTCCAAGGCATGATAGGTGTGTGTGTTTGGCAGTCATATCATATGTGTTGGTATCTGTGAGTGGCTAGCTCCAGGATGCATTGAGGAGCGTGTTTTGTTGTTTTCCTATATAGTGTCCATAAATGTCACAATCGTCCAAGAGACTGGGTTGGCAAGACATACACATACATTCGCCAATAGGTCTGGTAAGTAAATGTCAGCAGCCCTAATATTACCCTTAATACAGTCTGAACCCGTGTGATGTACAGAAACACACTTGTCTTGATAGTAACACCAGTACATAATGCAGGAGGCACATGTGGTTTCCTTTTCATTCGTGTCTAATGCTTTGGTGTCACGTGGTCCGCTGTTGTGATATATATTCTATATCTATGTATGTGTGTGTATATGTATATGTGTGTGTGTGTGTGTGTGTGTGTGTGTGTATATATATATATATATATATATAGATATATATATATATATATATATATATATATATATATATGTGTGTGTGTGTGTGTGGACATTAGCACACAAAAATCTACATGATGGAATACATGCCCTATAATGTTGAATGCCTGTGCTGGATGATTTGTATGTGATAACCTCAGATGTATGTATATTTGCCATGGCTTAGTGGTAAAGCACATCGTCTGTGGTGTGCAGGGTCCCGGGTTCGAGGCGTGTAGAAACCGGTTATTTTGTTGCTGGGAAGAACAAGGGACATCTAATATGGTGATAGTAAGGTGCTTTTAACCAGTTGTGTGTGGATCTGCGTGACAGTAAGCAGTGGTTATTTTTTTGGAGGCTCAGTATGGGTCATGTAACTATGCATTAGAAGACAATACTATGCAAACGAGGTGGAAAATAGTAAATCCCATTTATCCCCAGGGTGTAAAGCAGATCCCAAGAGTGTATGTGTACAGATAGCTGGGTGCAGGACTCGAATATAGGTGAAAGCATGGGGGGGGGGGTGTCAGGCATACTGCACGGACATTGGAGCCCTGTGTCTCGGGATTGCTCCTGCCTTAGCACGTCTAAGCTATGGGGTTTGTCTATACCTGCCTAGTGCAATTGGGAGGGACAACAGCAGTAGGAGAGTAGTCAAGGTGAGCAAGCTGTGCAAACAGGTGATAATTATCACAATCAGCAGATTACGAGCCCAGACTGGCCCAGAACACTAAGATAAAGTGAGCAAGCACCATACCCACAGGTTTTTTCCACACTCTACACCACCGGTGTATACATGCAGGGAAATTTTATGAAACAATCCAACAAAATGAGAAGGGCTGCAGCAGGCAACATAGACCAACATGTGCAGGAGGCTGAGGGTGGTGAGGATGTGAATGCTGCTGATCAACCCTCAGTGAGGAGACAGAGAAGACTGTACAGACCCAGGGTAACCTACCAGGGGCTACATGAGCTGGAGATAGTGGAGTGCTATGGGGTGGACAGAGACCTCCTACAGCAGATTGTTGAGCTGTGCCGGCCACACCTGACACATTGAACAGGCCAAGGGAAACCTATCCCAGTGGATACCAAGGTATGTGTAGGCCTAGGTATACCAGCCACAGGTACCTCCCAAAGCACAACTGGGGATATCATGGGGATCACACAGGCATCTGCATCCAGAGTATTCCACCAGTTCCTGGATGCCATGTCACCACATGCCAGTGAGCACATACATTTCCTCAACACACGTGAGGTGTTGACCAGCAATATGCATCTTTTCCAGACTACCCTGAGGTAGTGGGTGCTATAGCCTGCACGTACGTATGCATCAAAGCACCACCCGGTGAGTGGGGTAGGGTCTACATTAACCGCAGGGGCATCCCCTCCATCAACTGCCAGGTCGTATGCGATGCCCAGGGCATTATACTGAATGTGTGTGCTGGCTGCCCTGGAAGCTATGACGATTCCAATATATGGCATCTGACGCAGCTGTACCACACCTTTGCTAATATGGACATCCCCTATGGTCACCTAGTGGAGGATGCTGGGTATCCACTGGAGCTGTGGCTGATGATACCCATCAGAAATGCACACACACCTGAACAACTATGCCATAATGAGGCACACGCACAGGCAAGACATATAATTGAGCATGTGTTTGGGATGCTCAGGTCACGGTTCTAGTGTCTGGATACATCCGGTGGAGCCTTGCAGTATTCACCAACTACATGCATCCAAATTGTTATGGTATGTACTATGCTACACACTATGATCCTGTAGAAACAGCTGCAGTAGGAACAGCATGGGGCAGGGCCACACAGCCCCCCACCAATACCAAGGCCAGTACAGGCACAGAGTGACTAGGAGGGAGGAACTACCTGAGCCAGACCCAGTAGGCAGAAGGAGGTGTGCCCAGTATGACCTGGCCTTGGCAAAGAGGCAATGCATAGCATATGCACTGACACAGTAGGTACCCAGGGAATGTCACCATCTCTGACTCACACAGACAGTAAAAGGGATGCCAAACATGACACTACCTGTGCTCAGCCATGTATAGGAAGTGCACTGTGTGCATCCGACATAGGCAGCCCTCCAGCACCATCCTCCGGTCTGGCACACCCTCAAGGTAAGTCAATCAACCTACCAATTGGCAGTTGTATTAGAATGTGTTGTTAACTGTAGCTGTGGTATGGATGTGAGCATGCAAGGGAATTTGGTGGCCGAATGTTAAGGCAGTGGACAGTAGACGTCCATAGTGGCACCATGACATCTGTAGCACATACAGGGGTCACAATAGTAGCCAGTAGTACACAGGGTGTCCTAACCCACTGCGGGTAATGGGCTGAACATCATGTGTGTCCATACAGCCCACACAAGTCTCAACCAGCTGGGCAGGTGTAAACCAACACAGACAAATGCTGCACAATGGCCTCTGAATATGCCCAATGGATGACCCCCCCCCCACAGACACAAACAGACAGACTACAGCAGGCCAGGCAGTTGGATGCAGGTTGTGAAGGCTAGGACGTCTGAAACTAATATGTTGGTAATTAAAGCTAAGATCTGGAGTACACTGGTATTAGCAAAAGTGTACAATTGTCAGCTGTGCCCCCCTTCCAACGTACACATGTAACAGTCATGTGCGCCCCCCCCCCGGAGCTGTGTAGGAATGCGGATACAGTCGAATGTCCCCCCATGCTGTGCAGAAATGTAGCAACAGTCAATGCCACATGATCGATGGATACCCTGCAGACACAGCATGCCACCTGTCAGTGTACAACGCACAGGTCTGCACCACAGTACTGACTACCTGGACATGTAACACATGCAATCCAGTTAACCATACTGGGCATGCTCAAACACATGAAGGTATGATGGTAATGTCAGTCGACAACATGCAGAATGGTCATACTAGGCATGCTCACACACGTAAACACAAGACAGCCAGGTCTGCAAACACAAGTGGTCCAGACATATCTGCCGGTACATTGCTATACTGTTGGATGACTGTGCTGTATGGTATGTGTGTGGTACTTCTATTGTCTGTATATTTGCCATGGTGTATTGGTAATTCACATTAGCTGTGTGTGAAGGGTGTTGCTACCAACACTTGCAAAGGACGGTTCTTTGTTTGTGGCCAGAACAAGGCTATTGGATATGGAGTGAGTAAGGCACATTGCAGCAGTTGGGAGCAGTTGTGCATGGGTTTGTGCGGTGTTAAGCACTGCTGACCTCTGGTTACAGCTTCTTATACTTGTTTAGACTCCACATTTCTTTAACAGTGCAATACTCGCATACTGGTAGCCAAACACGCTTACACCCACTCGCTCCCTCACTTGCACATGCACCGACATTGGTGCTTGCATTTGTCACTCACGCTGGGTGGGCACGATCCCTTGTGATGCCTATTACATCAGACTACATGATTACAGTATCGGGTATGGCTGGCCATTAGGCAACGGCATGGCATTCGACTGTACAAAATTGGCGGCCTGTCCAGTGAGTTAATCATATTATATGCGTGTTCCTCAAATAATCTGCTCCCATCTGGCTGATACATGGGAACCAAAACTCTTTAATGCAGACAAGTAAATGTGTTTTGGGAACCACATCCGTCTGCCAGGTCATGCTACCGCATACCTATTGTAGGTTTTCCACCTTTTAAATTGGCCTAGGTGAGACTTTAGGATTAACACCTGTCCCACTTTGCGTGGGACAGTCCCTCCTTAGGCGTATGTGTCATGCAAAAATAATCTAGACATAGCAAATGTCCAGATTACAGGACAATAGTATATTCTACTTTTCTCTAATAGTTGCATGTAACAGTTATTGTATATATGACACTTCTATATGTTATGTAAAGTAGCATAAGCAACTTGACTGCTGCTAGACTAAGCTTTGATTTGTGCTAATACATATAGTTCTGTACTATTCATGACTGTAGGTATGTTCTGACCTGGTACGTCTGACATTTCTATGGAACAGGTCCCACTTTGGCCATTTGGAAAGGTGGCAGCCCTATAGGACCTATATGTAGAGATGTCAGATTTGGCAAGGCAACACATACCCACAGCCAGTAGAAAATAGACTACTTCACCAGTTTGCATAAGTAAAGGTTATTCTTATAGCATTATAGTTGCTAATAGTGTTTAGACAACATATGGATTCTTTGCCCGAAATCACAGGCCATGTGCCATAATAACATTCATTTTGCAGGACACAACTGCCCAGAGGGGAGTGTCCCTCACAAAGGCGAACAGGTGGTAACCCCAACCTATTATGCTATCATCTACCTAAGGTAGTCGGAGGAATATGCAATTTCCATCACTAGCAGACCTCACATACGAATGGGGGAGAATGAGCACTGTATCAGGGACACTACATAACGCCCTCAGGGACACATTTAGATGATTGGTTCTATTAACCTGACACATTGACAGTCTCAAGGCATATGTATTCATTCACATTTGTCGAGGTACATGCTGTTTATGACTCATACATGTTGTCATTAGTCATTACGTGTATTCCGCCACCTGTCCATCTAATATCACTTGTTCTGGAAGGGTTTAGTTAGGACTGTGTTAGATTCTGATTTGTAATCATGGATGTCCATGATAATCGGGTAAAGGGCACTGATATAGTCCCTATGTGTTCCTCCAATGGTTTACTGACTATCCAGTAGATGTGCTCTTCAGGTTTGGGAGGTATGGATGTCTGCTATGCCCACATAGGAATATTAATTATTTCCACAGGGTGGGTCTAATACATCTCTGCCAACTAACACCTGCACACTTAGGCCCATTATTGCATACTCATCATTCCCCTAACTGACACCCGTCTACATCACTCATCCTTACTGTGAGTGCAGCTGGGGTGTGAACACACCCCTACACACTGCACACTCTCCCCGTCTCGAGACACATGTTGCATGTTTTGTCAACCCATGTGTTATCAGACTTGCACAACCTACTGTTTCGTGTACGGCTACATCCTGGTTGCGTCAATCATTATTGGGTTGCCTATAAGGGAAATTTTTGGTGTCCCACAAAGGACCCCGTGATCCATGTTTAAAGTGTAGACCTTTCAGATCTCTCCCACTGGTAGTTTCCTGCCGGTGGTCTGGAAAGCAGTGGTGCATTTACCTTTATTGCGTGTCTGTATGTCTCACCGGCCTAGCTGGGGTGGTGTGGGAGGTAGACGTTAGTTGATTGAACCTCCCACTAACATATGCCTGGTCTGAACATACCGTAACCTAGGTATATACATGTGTATATCTACAGTAATATATATATATATATATATATATATATATATATATATATATATATATATATATATATTTTTTGTGTGTATATGTGTGTGTGTGTGTGTATATATATATATATATATATATATATATATATATATATATATGTTGTCATTAGTCATTACCTGTATTCCGCCACCTGTCGACCTAATATCACTAGTTCTGGAAGAGTTTAGTTAGGTAATATCACTAGTTCTGGAAGGGTTTAGTTAGGACTGTGTTAGATTCTGATTCGTAATCACGGACGTCCATGATAATCGGGTACAGGGCACTGATATAGTCCCTATGTGTTCCCCTCTGCCAACCAACATCTGTACACTTAGGCCCATTATTGCATACCCATGATTCACCTACCTGACACCCCTCTACAACACTCATGACTCATACTTACTGTGAGTGCAGCTGGGGTATGAACACACCCCTACACACTGCACACTCTCCCCGTCTCGGGACACATGTCATACGTTTTGTCAACCCATGTGTTATCAGACTTGCACAACCTACTGTTCCGTGTACAGCTACATCCTGGTCGCTTCAATCATTACTGGTTCACCTACAAGGCAAATTTTTGGTGTCCCGCAAGGGACCCCGTGATCCATGTTTAAAGTGTAGACCTTTCAGATCTCTCCCAGTGGTAGTTTCCTACCGGTGGTCTGGAAAGCAGCAGTGTATTTACCTTTATTGCATGTCTGTATGTCTCACCAGCCTAGCTGGGGGGCGTGGGAGGTAGACGTTAGTTGATTGGACCTCCCACTAACATATACCCGGTCTGAACATATGTTACCCATAATTGCTGTAATGTAACCTAGTTATGTACATGTGTATATCTACAGTAACATATATATATATATATATATATATATATATATATATATATATATATATATTATATATATATTTTTTGTGTGTATATGTGTATATATCTATATATGTTGCATGTATATGTATATACGGCCTGTCAGGTTGTATTGCGGATGTGTATGTTTGTTCTTTGTGTTTCTTTCTGATTCACCCACTGCTCCCTTATACACCTCCAGTTCACCTATTGTGCATCCAACACAGTCTCCCCTTTGCAGATTATTACATTACCCGTCCCCCCCACACCCATATTCCACACACTCCATCCATCCCTTCTCTGGTTGATGGCCCATGGCACGGTCAAGGGAACACATTGCATACGCTACATATCTCTGGTACCTATATGGTTGTGAGGACTACCCTAGCATTTTTCACCTTCCACATGCTGTACATCACGCACATAGGTACACGCAAATACTTATCTTTCATGACATGGTAGGTAGACCCGGGTAATACCCATTCATCTTTGACCCATCCTGACAAGGATGGCTTGGACCGCAAATGGGCAGATTTTGGCTGAATGCTCTGACCATTGGTAGGGTTGCCACCTTTTCATATGGCCAGGATGGGATATATTCAGGACACACATCAGATTTTACATGCCAACACATACCCATGGTCAGTACAACGGATAGTACTTTTGTTTTATGCCTAAATGTAAGCTTATTGTTGTAGCAGTTTAGATGCTTCTTCTGTTTCATTTACTTGCTTATTCTATTTCTTGTAACATGTAGGTATGTTACATATGGAAATAACTATTGTATGTGACTATTACATGAGATGTGGGACATAATTATGTCATATGGTCACAGGATATTTTACATTTATAACAGTTTTGGTATGGACACAACTGCCCAGATGGGGACTGTCCCTCACAATGTGGGACAGGTGGTAACCTTGACTATTGAGCTAGACTTAGCTATTGGCGGTGCGCTAACACGATGCATTTCGCTTCCACTTGGTATAACTATCAACACTGCATTAGAATACGGGCACGCGGTTTTAAATGTCATTTGTTCGAGGAATGGGGACTTAATAATTTGGCTACGTGCATTTGTGTTTGCTTCTTATTTTTGTGTTTGCAAGAACTGTCTTGCATGCTTTGCATAGGTTTCAGTATCCACTGACACTGACAGGTGTGATTACTATTGGAGGCAGGCTGTAATATTCAGCATTTTAGGTTGCACGTAAACAGCCATGTCCACGCCTCCGTGCGGCACGTTGACACGCCCCATGCACTCGAGCACGTTTCCTATGCACATGGATGTGGCGGCAGCATGCCTTCATTAATATGGATATAGCGCTACTGCGCCATCTGTATGCCGCACGGTCAGCGCAAGCCTAACGCCGGCCTTGCGCCGAGCTTCATGAATCCCGGGGGTTGTCTTTGAAGATGAATGATTTTAAATAGAACCTAGAAAATTTTAAAACAAGCAGTCAAAACAGGCTGACACCCTCAAGGAAATGCTACAACAACACCAGACAAGGATAACAGGAATAGAAGTTTCTCTAAATGACTTAGAAAGCAGATTTAAGGAAGAGGAAGCCCAGAAAGAACTGCTTCTTAAACAAAACACTTGGTTAGTTAATAAAGTAGATGACTTGGAAAATAGGGACAGGAGAAATATCATCAGGATTTTTGGATTACCTGAAAACACAGAAGGTGAGGATATTATTTCCTTTTTATCAAGCTGGATCCCTGACTTTTTAAATTTAAAAGAGGGACTTTCCTTTGGCATTGAAAGGGCACACAGAGCTCTTGGGAAACCTGCCACTAACACAAACTCTACTCCTAGGTCAATAATTATCAAATTTCTTTCATACTTGGACAATTAACTGATTTTAAGATCTGCTTGGAGGAAGGCACCTCTAAAATATGAACAGAGCCTGATAAGATTTGATAATAACTATTCATCTAGAATAATGGAACAAAGAAAAAAAGTGTGGCCAATGATAAAGTTTCAGAAACAAAATAACATCAAGGCACAACCTGCATATCCAGCTAAGATAAGAATACTGTATGCCAACAAGATGAGGACTTTTATTGACTTAGAGGAAGCCTCTTCGTTTATTAAAACTAATAATGTGATTACTTTACCAGAATATATGGGTTGGATGTCACCTTCTCTCAAGAGAACAAAAGAAACAAATGTCTGGACAGATGTCAAAAAGAAGAAGCAAAAGACTGATACTGTTACAGCCAAATCTCTCAAAGCATCTACTATGATATGAATTGTTTTGACATTACTTTAAAGGACCAGCTTTACTGCTTGGAATATTAAAACAAAGGTAACTAACTACTGGAATCTTTATCTATATTTTTTGAAAACAGATGACACATGAGAGTTTTCACATTACCTCAGGTATGTAAAACAGGGTACTTTTCTTCCACAGAAGGAGGGTTATATAGCACATAAAATATTTATACTGTAAATCAACATACATAGTATATGTGTATTTTCTCTTAATTTTCTCTTTTCTTTCTCTCTCTCTCTTTTCTCATTTATTTTAACTGCATCTTGTCTCCCTTTCTAAATTCTCTCCTATTTACTATACTAATATAGTCTGTCTATATTTAATAAATCACTATCTATACATAGATAAATAATAGTCTAAATAATCTAGTTTTAAAGTAGACTAATTGGAATAGTGAACTTAATTGTTTTTACGATATTTATTAGATTAATGATAGTCACTGTTATGCTTATTGGAATTGGGGACATGTTTGTGATTAACTCTGAAATGTTCCATTCATGTACATATGTCCTTTGAATTATTTCCTTTTAGTATTAACAAATATATATATATATATAAAAAGAGGAAAAAATGTACTGTTTGTTAAGAGAATTGAAGCTTTCTTCACATTCTATTTGTGTTGCCATAGCAACAGTAAACAATTGCTGCAGTTTCTAAGGGCACTGTGAACCTGCAAAGTGCATTTAGCCTCACAGATAACAAACAATAAGAAAAAGTAACATTGTTTAGTTACTAAAATGAAAAACAACCTAAGCAAGGTAAAATAAATACATAATAGGACTATTTGTAAATATTTTATGATTTATCTTCATAGGATTATATATTCCTGGAAACACAACTGAAATGTTCCCAAACTACATATGCACTTAAATGTAGCTGCTTGATTAAAAAGTATTACTCAGTTTAACATGCTGATTCCACACGCTGTCTGCACTGTAGAAGTTACATTTTATATGTTACTTGAAATTGACAGTCTTTAGAGCACATGAAAACATACATATTACTTTTTGCAACATGTTATCTTTAAGCAATAACCGACGACGTGGTGTCGTATATTGAAGATTTACCCATGGTTGGTGTGGTTTAATCACGAGGACAAATCCCGAGTGATTAAACAAAGCCAACCGTGGGTAAATCTTCAATATACCACAACCATGGAGTCAGTTATTGCTATTATACAATGACATTATTTAAGAAAAAAAATACTTACTTTTCTTAAATAATGTCTACGTATAATGGTGGATTGCTGTTCTTCTGCCGGTTGTGGTATACAGTTTCTGCTTTTTGATGTACTGCGCATGCGTATGGAACTTGCATTCTCACGCATACCCAGTACATCAAGGCTTTGAAACAGAAGCAACGGAGAAAAGAAAGTCTCCGTTGCACCGTTTTCTCTCCTTTTTTTTATTGTACAAAAAAAAAAAAAGATTTGGGGGCAGTTTATACCAACGGAAAAAAGTCCGGGTGACCGGATCTTTTTCCGTTGGTATATTGTGGGATTTACAACGGGCACGCTGGTTGGGCTGGCCAATCAGCGTGCACGTTTTAGAATATTAATAGGAAGGAATTGTGTAACTGCAGTTACCTCATACTCTGTACAAACTTGCTTGGCAACTGATAGCTATTTATTTAAGAAAACAGTTTAAATATTAAATGTGCCCTTGAAATGCTATTGACATTTTGATGAAATATAATCTGAACGGTAAAATGAATGACTTGAAAGAAGTGAAGTAATATGCATAGATTTCAAAGACAGTTCTTGACACTACAGTATAAGTAAAAATGTATATTCATAAGGAAGTATTGAAATGCTTTAGTCTTTCAGTTAAAATAGCTTACTGTCAACATTTTGCGATATCAGAAAGGTTGAAGAGCTAGGAAATTACTATTCTTTGTCTTTATAATGATTATTAGACAGATGTTAGACTCTGCTTTGTTTAATGAATTGTGACACATGTTTATGAGGAAAAGTGGACTCAGTTACTCACACCGGACTACATATTCCTGGAAACTCAACTGAAATGTCTTCAAATTACTTGTGAACTTAAATGAAACTGCCTGATTAATAAGCATAATTTACTTTAACAACCTGAATCCATAAGCTATCTGCTTTATATATGCTACATTATATATGTCACTTGCATATGATAGTCTCTAGAGCACACAAAAAAAATACATATTATTTTTGCAACATGCTATATTTGCATTAACCATACATTCTAAACTAACTCAACTGGCAACTGACAAGTTATTTATTTGAAACATCAGTCTAAATATTAATTTTGCCCTTGAAATACTGTTGCCGTTTTGACAAAACAAAACTTGAATCGAAAAAGGAATGATTTGAAGAAGTGAAGTATTGTACAGATTTCAAAGACAGTTATTGACACTACAATATAAGTAGAAATGTATACATGCAAGGAGAAATTGAAATGCTTTATACTTTTAGTTAAAATAGCTTATTGTTAACTTTTTGCTTTATCAGAAAATTTAAAGAGCTAGGAAATTATTTCTAATTTGTCTTTATAATGTTTACTAAAGTGATGCTAGTCACTGACTTGTTTAATGGATTGAGAGTCATGTACAAGACGGACTACTGAATGTTATTTCTGTTTACCTATGTTTGCTGAATTTCTTATTAGTACAGATTTAAAACAAGGGAAAGAAAGGGAAGGGAAATCTCTATTTTTGGTCATGGGAGGAGAGGCTTAAGAGTATTCTAACTGCCCCGAGAACTCTCTAAGATGCTCTAAACACTATTTGATTAATATTTACCTAAGGTAAGTCTTGATTACAATATGGGTACCTACACATTCATTCTAGACCTGATGTGATTACCCATTCTGGAAGCAGGAGGTGCCCTATGCAGGGTGGGAATTGTCAAGGTGATCATAGTTCATTCTTAGACTCTGTTTTGTAAATCTATAAATATGTAAAAGCACTGCACACTAGAATGTAGAGCGCCTCTACTCTGAGTCAGGATACCACTGATAAGCCATGTCTTTTCATAAGTGTAAATTGAAGATGGTGAGCTGAAGAGTGGGAAAGTAAAGGAAGACAGTACACCTACAGTAAATTCATATTTCATTGGTAATCACTCATTGTCTCCTACAGAGTCCTTTTAGTCAAATTACTTTAGTAATAATCTATTTGTTGTTGGCTTATTTAGTGTATGCTCCTCTGTTACATTTAATTTATCCGAAATGACATACCTGACATGTTTGGGATCTATTAAGGGTAACTACATATTGGATATTTCTAAGTCAACATAATAATTGTTTACACTACTAACATTCCATCCTGATATATCAAATACTATATAACAATAAAAGAATAATATAGAATTCCATATCTCTTTTAAGAAAATTCGCTATATAATAATTTAACATATGGAGCTCAGTTGATATTGTTGGTTAAGAGCATGAGTGATAATCCAACAGATCTAGCTTTATCTACTGGATTAGGAATGACTTTCATTCCATGTTTAATGAGAAATTCATATTTACTTGTATTTGATACTTTAGAATTAATGTTTTATAGAATTACTTTTTAAAGCTTGACCAGAATTTTACCCTACTTGTATTTAAAGAAGAAAGAACATTAAATTACGCTCCCACGTTTACACACATAAAGTGTTATTCCTGTTTACCTATGTTTGCTGAATTTCTTTTATTAGTTATCAGAGAATATGGTATAACTGCTATAATCAAAATAATAAAAAAAAGCATAATGTTTCTTCCAACAATAACTTGAAATGGATTTAACATTCTTAGCATAGGTTCATAGGTAGGTACTAGGCTATCGGCCCAAGGGCCTACGTAAGCCTAGCCAACAAGGTTCCCTGGCTTACGCCACCCAAGAAAGTTATTTTCCTGTGCCACTGTCGAGCTGAGACACAGAAGTTATCCCCAGGGTGACTTTTCTATTTCCCATCCACTCATCAAGATTTTTCTTAAAGAGTGCTAATGAAAAACTTTGCTTGACATAGATTGGCAGCCTGTTCCAGAGTATGGGAAGTCTCTGGGACAGGAATCTATCCCTCCAGCATGTCCTGTTTATTGTGGTGTCAAGGTTTAGGTCCCTAGAACATGTAGCTCAGAGGGATTGGGATTTCTTTAGGTGTAGCATGTCCAACAGCTCTGGGTTTGACATAGCTTTATATGTTAGGCAGAGATCACCTCGGAGTAGGCAATATTCTACGGAATAAAGCTGGAGGTTTTTGAGATGGTCAGTGTAGAGCATTTGTTTGAGGCCAGTAATCCTCTTTGTGATGTACTTCTGTGGCCTTTCCAGCTGCTGCAGATGTCTTGTGAGGTACATTCCAAAAGGGGCATTGTACTCTATAATGGGTCTAATGAGTGTCAAGTAAACGGGAACAATGACCTCTTTTTTCCTGGATGAGAACCCTTTTATGATGAGGTGTGCCACGTGGAAGGACTTCCTGACTACTGTGGTGATGTGACTATCAAAGGAGAGACTACTGTCCACCTGGGTCCCAAGGTCGCTTATCACACATTTGGTGTTAAGTAGATTGCTGCCTATGTGGTAGTTCATGGGTACAGAGTTTTTACCAAAGGGGATGACACTGCACTTTTTGGCATTGAGCTTGAGGCCATGGCTCTGACACCAGGCATCTGTCTCAGCGAGGCCCTTCTGTAGGATGTCCACATCATTTGGGGACTTGACTATAGCTCCTAGTTTGCAGTGATCTGTGAACTTCGTTAACCAGAGGCATTCTGTGTTATCCTGTACTTGAGAGAAGTAGCTACCAAACAGGAGAGGTCCCAGGACTGAACCCTGTGGTACTCCACTTGTTACTGGTTTGAGGTCAGTTTTGGAGTCTGCAACTTTTACAGTGCGGGTTCTGTCAGTGAGCCAGTTGGCAACCCATCTTGTGATGTAGGGATGTATACCTAGTTTTGTGAGTTTAGCTATAATTCCAGAATCCGGGATGGTGTCAAAAGACTTGGCGAGGTCAAGATAAGCTATGTGAACCACCTTACCCTCATCTATGGCTTTGGTGACTGCCTCAAAGAAGTCGATCAGGTTCAGGAGGCATCATCTGCCTTTCACAAACCCGAACTAGGTGGGATCCAGAGTTGTAGGTTATCAATGTCTTTTTTTATGAGTTCCATGATGATATGTTCCATGGCCTTGCAGACCAGGCTCATCAGGCTAATAGGTCGATAGTTCCCGGGATTAGTGGTGGCTCCCCCTTTGTGGAGTAGGATAACTGTTGCTGTGCACCATTCAGTAGGTACAAAGCCTGATGCAAGGCTATTATTGAACATGGTGCTTAAGTGGGGAAGCAGTTCATTCTGAAGTTCATGTAAAATGCAGCCTGGGATGTTGTTCGGTCCCTTGGATGCTGTGTTTTTGGCTTTAGAGACTGCAGCTTTTACCTGCATAGTTGTGATTACAGGGACTCTGAATTCTTCCTGTATAGATATGGGCACTTTAGGGGGTGGAGGGGGTAAATGTTAGCCCTGAATTTATCTACCAGGATGTTGGCAATACTGTTGGTTCTGTAATTTTTGTGTCATTGTGCTGTAACTCAGGGCAGATCTGGGTGTTACCATCGAGATTCCTGACATAGCTATAGAATGCTTTGTGGTTGTCCTTAGAATTAGTGGTGATTTCGTTTTTGTAGTTAGCTTTGGAGGATCTTATAAGGGATCTCAGTTTCTTACTGAGGCTGACCAGGGATCTCCTCCACTCATGGGATTTTACTCTCTTTTGCAACAGTTTCTTCCTTCTGTTGTACAGTTTGTTTATGGCAGGGAACCACCAGATTGGCTTCCTTTTTTTGGAGGATAGCGTCTTGGTTCTTTTTGGGCTAGCACAATTCATGCACTCGTGTAAGTGCTTAAAGAGTGCATTTGTGTAGGATTCAGCAGTTGTAACTGTATTGTCCATCTGCATGGGTGTCATGAAGTTCACCACTTCTGTCTTAAGAAGCATGAAGTTGGCTTTGGAGACATTTTTTTACCATGGTTTCCTTAAGGGGGGTCGGGGTGGGATGTGGATATCAAGGGTGATTAGCTTATGGTCGGATCCGACCAATGAGGAGTTGACTTCAGGTGTGGAACACCGGTCACTCATGTTGGTAATGACTAAGTCTAGGATATTGTTGCCCCTGGTGGGGGTGTGGATAAGTTGATTCAGGGCATTGGAGTTTATGAATTCCAGAAAGTGTTGAGCTAAGGAGTTGGTACATGAGTTGTTTTCCCAGTTAATGGTGGGGTAGTTGAAGTCACCCATTATTAGGGTGTTTGGTTGAACCCTAATATTTTCCAGTACATCAAGAAAAGAGGAGTGGGAATCCTGGGGCATGGTGGGGGATCTGTAGGAAGCTACAATTTGAATTGAAGTTTTGCCCAGAATTAGTTGCACTTGGATAACCTCGGATGCATTATGCTGAGCAACTAGCCTGGAGGTGTGGATATCCTTAATGAATATGGACACACCTCCGCCTTTGGTGTTCCGGTCCAGGTTACATGGCCGAAAAGTGTGGTATGAGTTATAGCCTGGTAGTGCAGGGGTGCTCTCTGGAGCCTTGAACCAGGTCTCAGTCACTGCACAGATATCGATGTTCTCCATTTTAAGGAGTGTCTCGAGTGAGTGCATTTTGAAATTTAGACTTCAAGCATTGAATAACATTACCCTCAGTTTTTGCTTGCCTGTTCCTGTTATGATGGTGAATTTGTCATTTGAACCTTGCCTAAAAAGGCACTATAGGGGCGGCAAGAGCCTTAGCCAGTATCCGGAATCTCAGGGGCGACAGGTGCAGGCCATCTCTGGCAAAGCATCATGGTCTGCCGACCATGTCATCCCAAGCAGACAGATACTGGATCCCCTTAGAATAACACCAGAAGCTTAGCCAATTGTTGAAGTCAATCATTTTGTCCTTGTACTGCGGTATCATTCTGGGTGATGGCAGAATGCTACTCAGGACTAGGGTCATACCTGCCTAGGCTACAAGATCAGAGAACTCATCCATGTCTCTTTTCATGTAGTCCAGGGAGGTACAGCTCAGGTCATTCACACCAACATGGACAATGACAGAGTCCTATTTATACTTGTTGTGGAGTCACCTGAGTGCATGGGTTATCTGGTGGATCCTGGCGCCTGACAGGCAGCAGACAGTATTCTTCTCCTTATTTAGCCTGGTGAGTGGGACATCACTGTGCCTGATTATAGAGTCACCTATGACTGGTGTGTTGGGTATGTTGTTTTGCCTTATTGGCTGTGGTTGAGTGGCACACTGAGTCTGTAGGCTGTGTGTCATTTAGGTTGTGTTGGGGATGAAGGTTGCTTGCGTTTCTGCTTTGAAGGTCTCTGTTGCTTAGACAGATTATTATTGAGAGCCTCCGCAAATGTTTTTGTGTTACTACATGTGGATTTTGCTGGTGTAGATTTAGTGAGACTATGTGATGAGTGTGGTGTGGTGCAAATGTTTACCTTCTCCTCTTGCTTGTCTTGTTCAGTCTTGGTTGGAGAGAGCTTTACCTCCAGTTTGTCTAGATAAGTGCATCTCTCACAGGTTGTAGTGTTGTGTGGTAGGAGGAGAGGGTTGTCTGTGTACATGAGGCTATTTCTACATTGCCTCAAGATGCCCAGATTCATCAGATAGACAGGAGAGAACACTGGGAGCTGACCCTTGGACATGACTGAATAAAAAACTATTTTCCTCTAGATAAGTGAGGAAAGTGAGTACAAAAGCTGTTTTTCTCTAAGCAAGTGAGGAAAGTAAAAAAAAAACTGTTTTCCTCTAGGTAATGAGGAAGGTTGAATGCTAGTAGTTAGTAGCTTATTTAGTGCTTACAAGTTCTGAACAAGTGCTGAGCACGAATAAGAAAATTTAAGTGCTAAAACTAAGAATCTGTATCTGCACTAGACGAGTTACAGGACAGAAACAAGTGCAAATGCAGGCTTTCAAATCAGAAAGTTGAGAGAGATGAAAAAGATTGCCCAAATGGCCAATAACTACAATTTCTGGGCCAGAACCACTCCTTATGTGGTAGACAGGTTACCTAGTGCTAACCACTCACACTGATAAGCTAGAAGGCTTTCCTCCAACACAGAAAGGCTTGGGGGGGCTCAGAAGCTTACATACAGTCCTGGATACAGCAAATCTGTATCTGGAACACTAGTTACAGGAAAGGTAGGAAACAGTCTTACAATATATGTATTTTTTTTACAGAAAAATAACTAAAACAGCAGTAAAAACAATTCACATGCAGAGCAAACTAGCACACTTGAGTATGTACCAATATTAGACCAAACACAGTTTAAAACATGCAATTAAATTAAAAAGGACTAAAAGCAAATTTAGAATGTGATAAAGAGATGGGACTGGGGGAGTGTCCTAGATCAAATCTACAGTGGGGCGGGCAACTGCAAAAGCCAACAAATTTAAACTACAAGGCAAAAATAGAGAGGGTGGGTGGGAACAGCAGAGATATAAGCAACAATTAACAGTACAAACTCTAAAACCAAAAAATATATACTCATCTCTATATTTGCAGATAGATTTAAAAGCAGTCTCTCAGAACACAGGTTCCAGCAATGAAATGCAGGCTGTTACTAACAGGTCTAATTTTATGCAAGTGATCCTTGAGTTAGATAACACACAAGCTGTAAAAACCAGTTATATCAACTGAAGACACTGCAGAAAATAGGGGGAGGTGGGGAAAACAGTTTCAGCAGAGATCTATGCAACAATTAACAGTACAAACTTTAAAACCAAAGAATATACTTAGCTCTGCATATTTGCAGATAGATTGAAAAGCAGTCTCTCAGAACAGGGACAAAACAGTTTCAGCAGAGATCTAAGCAACAATTAACAGTAAAAACTCTAAAACAAAAAAATATATAGTCAGCTCTGTACATTTGCAGATTGAATTAAAAGCAATCTCTCAGAACACAGGTTCCAGCAATTAAATGCAGGCTGTTACTAATTACATATTAATTAAATACTACATTAAATACTAATGACTTAAATAATGCAAATAAAAGATCAAACTTACTAAAATATTTAAATCTAAATAAGGCACAAGTAGTATTTTTCCATGAAATGCATTTTAAGACTAATGATAGCTTTATTTAGAACCCTAAGGACTATACAGTCTTATCTCAATCCTGCTACAGAGCAAAGACAAAAAGAGTATCAATTCTCTGGAAGAAAAACATAATCAGTCCAAACATTATTTATAAATATGAAGACAAAGAAGGTCTACTAGCATTTGTTATAATTAAATTTAATAGCAGAATATGGATCTTAGCTAACCTATATTGGTTCCTAGGAATAGGAGCAGGAATGGTTAAAAAATACCTAGATTTTATTTCCAACAATTATAAAGGAAATCTTATACTGGGAGGAGACTTTAATTGTACCTAGCTTCTGAAACCACCAAGAAGTCTTTTTGCATAGCAACTATTTCAAAATTTTTTAAAAGATGGATTGATTCATTTCATTTAATTGACACTTTTAAAGTAAAAGATGATAAATCCTTATTATTATCCCATAAAGACCATAGATTTGGAACACAAACCAGAATAGACACGTTTTTTCATAGTTCAAGATTTACAAACCAAAATCCTCAACTTCTCAATAGTTCCATGTCCCTTCTCAGATCATGACTCTCTGATAATGAAGCTCCAAACAGAGTTTAAATCTTTAATCCTCTCAACTAGAATTCCATAATATATCAAGAAAATTAAAGAATTCAGATCCTGGGTGTTGTCAGAACTACAATTATTTCTTGAAATTAATAATACAACAGAAATCAGTAGAGTTTTGGTTTGGGATTCATTAAAAGCACATTTATTTGGTAAGACCCTTAGCTGGTACAAAAACAAAGTTAGAGAGTGGGAATCTGAATCATTAGACTTCCAAACCAGACTCCTGACAGCAAAATTTAAAAAACAAATCAGAATTGTCCTGAAGTCAAAAAAGAAATAGAGGAATTAAATAAAAAATATAATGAAATTCTAACACACAAAACGTGTCTAGCCTTGGAAAAATTAAAAATAAACTCATTAGCCACCTCCTCCAGATATCTACATAACTTATCTACAAGAATTAAAATACAATCTAAAGCAAATAACATTAGTAGTATATATCATGAAAAGAAAGGGAAAAAAGTATCAGATATAGTTGACATCCTTGAAGCATTTCGGTTCCATTATATGGAACACTTCAAAAAAAGAAGATTTAGATACCAACCAAATAAACTTAGATACAAACCTTATCAATATAAAAAAAATCCAGAAAACTTAAAACTAGACCTACAAAAACTTATATCCTACAAATTGTTGACAAGATAAAAGAAAGTAAATCTAACAAAGCTCCATGGATAGATGGTATAATTACAGAAATTTACAAACTCTTCCCTTCATCAATAATCTCCCTTTTTCATAAAACTTTGCTAGAAGTCAAGTCAGAAGCAAAAATACCACCCTCATGGAAATATTCTCTCATAACACCAATTCTAAAAGATAATAAACCATCAGACCTTAGCACTTCATACAGACCTATATCATTACTGAATAATAATTACAAAATATTCATGTCAATCCTAGCAAGCAGAATGAAAATCCCACTTTCAAAGACAATTAATAATGATCAAACTGTTTTTTATATAACAGGCGCACACATGATAATATTAAAAGGACACTTACTCTTATAGATTATGTAAATAAAGAAGATAGAGAAACACTTGTAATCGGATTAAACAGAAAAAGCCTTCAATTCCCTCTACTGCGAATATATATTTAAAACTTTAGCATTATTTGAATTTCCTCATCCCTTTATCTTATTACTAAAAAACATATATTTTAATAATTTGGCCTACATTAAATTAAGTCCTTTCACCTCAGACTCTATCCATATAACGAAAGGTACTAAACAGGGATTCCCCCCTTTTTCCTATTTTATTTGCTTTGGCTATAGAAATACTTGCGGAAATAATATGCAATAATCCAAGAATAAAAGGAATAGAAGTCTATGACCAGTACATATCTAAAATAATGCTTTTTGCTGATATTTTATTAATCCTATCAAACTCCAGAGAGTCATTAGGAGAGCTAGAAGAAGTAATGGAGTAATTTTATAAGATTTCAGGTCTACACTTTAATAGATCAAAATCAAAATTTCTATTTTTAAATGAGAAAAAAGAACTACAGGTTACAGATAAATCCATCATAGGAAAACAAGAACTTATGCTAAATTATTTAGGAGTAGTGGTATGTAAAATTATAAATGAAACAATATTAATAAATTATAAAAACATTATTGAAACAATAAAATATATATAAAAAGTGGAACAAAATAATATTAACTTTTGAAGACAGATTGCAATTAATAAAATTGGTCTTATTGCCAAAAATACTATTTGTAGCTTTAGCAATGCAGTTAATTCCTGAAAGATACATTCTTAAAGAAATAAACTCATGTTTAATAACATTTTTATGGTATCCCAAAAAATAATAGAGTAGCTCTAACTCATCACATTAGACTCTAGAAATAAGGAGGATTGAACTTCCCAGAAATAAAAACATACCTAAAAGCATCTATGCTTAAAACTACAATCGACTGGATAAACCCAAATTATTTTGCCAACTGGAAAGAATAAACAATGGCTATATTAACAAATTAATTTAATCTGTTAAAAAAAAAAATAATAGTAGACAAATCAAACAAACCCTGGCACGTACTATGCATAAGTATACAATATAATATAACAAAACCTTCTAAAACAACACCGATTAATCATTACATCACTTCCTTTAGGAAACTTATCAATGCAAACATAGATCTAAAACTTTGGTTTGACCTTTTAACCCCATTTACCATCACTGAGAACTTTCCTCACAAAATATATAGGGAAACAATAACCTCCTGGGAACAAAATGGATTGACAAAAAACAAAAAGCAAAAGCCAGCAACTATGAGCTGTGTAAACTAATGTGTAAACTAATGTAATTAGTTGTAAAATAAAAAAAACACAAGAATAAACAGACCGGTTTCGGCTATGGTGTTAACCTAGCCTTCATCAGTGTAGATGAACTATCTCAACTATCTCAATGGCATCAAAGGTGAAGGGCAGGATCTTTGTTCTAAAGCTCACTGATGTTATTACAGATTCCAGTCTATTCAGAAGATCATAATAGCATGTATCTGCATCATTTGGTAATCTTATGCCAAACTTCATAGGGAAATTTACAGATTTTTATTCCTCTCCAAGCCATCATGTTGGTAAATACAATCAAAAATGAAGTCCCAGATACCTGTAAGGTATCAAAAATGTTCAAATACACTAAATAAGATGATGTAAAAAGTTTTACAAATGACTGGTCTTTGTTGTAAGAACATTTCAAAGCAGTATAGGAAAGCATAACTGTAGAAACCAAGAATCAGAGAGATAAAGCTATGCTGGAACCACAAGAATGACTCAGTAGAAAGAAATTTAAAATTTATCCAGTAATTTAGCATGTTTGTCCAGATAAAAGACTTCTTCGGAACTGAGGAAAATTTACAAACACACACATATATTTGTAGAGTTAAATAGACAAGTGACATTCATGGCAACTGAAATTGAAAGGCACCAGGTAGAAAATCATTTAAATACTAGATAATGAAGCATAAGAAGAAAAAACAAGTTTAACAAAACTCTTCACATTACATATGCACATAGCAGCCTGATGGCTTCTTTTACACTATTTTTTAATTTATACATTACTTTAAGACTGAAATATCTTCATAGGTTTGGTCCTGTCTTCAAAATTGCTGTTTCAAAAATATTGTTGTCAGGGATGCAGGTTCATCTACGTACAAAATGCAGAGGGAACTGCAACAATATTTTATATTAAATCACCAGTCCAGTGCCATCGAAAGATAAAGTCCTGACAATGGCCCAGTCAACTTTGGTTTGATTAGCAGCTTGGGCAACTGATGGACCAGCAGGGTGGGATGGACATGCCCATTCTGGGTGACAGGGTGTTCATCAATGATTCTCTTTTATGGGAAGAATGGTCCAAAAAGGAAAGTTTCCCTCAGACATAATCAACAAATGCAGGAGGAGGGGAAGGGAATGTGTAGGGCATATAACCCCCACCCCAGGATGGATGTAAAAGATGGCTGAGCTCCCAGGATACCCATAAGATCAATGACTGGTCCCAGTAATACTGGCATAAGGTTGAGGTAGGAGTTAAGCTGGTAGACCAAGCATAGATGTGGGGCACTGGAAATATGGGCCGTTAAATGATGCCCCAAGGGAGACTAAAAAAAAATATTTTGCTATTAAACTTTATGCATTTTTACATTGTGCCTTTAACATCATTGTCACATTTTAATTTCAAACACTGTATAAACAAGGTGTACCATTATGTGAGTGAAAACAATTAAATTGTATAATTGTAAGAAAGAGGATAGTTCTTATATGGAGCAGTATAGAGTTCAATGTTGTTTCATTAAAACCACTGCCACATTTAAATGTTAAACACTGTATGAAAAAGGTTTTCCTCATAAAATTGAAACTTCTCCCTCCATCCAATCCATCTTTCCCATGTATTTTTACAACTGACTCATATCTTTTGTCTTCTGCTTCATATGTCTTAAGATTACATTCTTGTATAGTTTGTAGTCTCCAGCTGGTTTTGCTCCTTTGTGTTAAGACTTTTACCTCATCTACGTAGAAACTAAACCCACTCCTACTCTTTTTCAACAAGTATTTTACTTTTCCTTCTAAACTAAAGATTAAAGATCACAAACTTCCAGTGGTTAAGGACCAACATATCCACAATAACCTTTCACTTTTTTTTGCATTGTATCCAAAGACCTTTCATAGTTGGATATTCCCAAAACAGAGGCATTAATCCTTTATCAGTTTCCATTCACCTCCAAAATAGGTCTGCTCTCCTCAAAGACCTGTTTTGAATTTTAGATGTATAAAACCACCTGCAAGGTATATGTTTTCTGAATCCTCAAAATTGGGTCTGATTGTAATCACACAAGAGTTTTAACATCTCATCCCACTATTTGGGAATGAAAAGTAGCTTTTCCTTTAAATTTAGTCTTTCCAAGAGTGTTTCTAATGACTTAGAATAAATCTTCAGATTTATTTTCTTGCGCATTCAGTGCCTACCTTTGTCTTCATTCAACTCAAACTGACCTCCCCTTTCTATTTCTGCATCTCAAATGCTTTCTAAGACAGCTTTTCTAACAAGACTGTTTTTATTGCTAATTAAAATGCAATCATTGAGTATCATAAAAGCCAGACTCACCTCAAACCTCAACCCACATCTTAAATACTGTCTTACTACTATAGGTTTTGTAGTTCTACCACAAAATCCTACAATTTTTGCTACTCTTAGTTTTCCATTTTCTCCATCTTATCATCTCCATACTCTCTGTCGTAATTTCTGGATTATTCCATTCACACTATTTCAGAATCTCTGAACAAAATCCCCTTTTCTATACAGTTTCCTCCAGAATTCTCCCATTATACCTCCTAATTGCACATTTGAACACTTGTCCTTTCCCACATCTGTGTTGATCCAGTGATGCACCCAAGTCTTCATTTGCTCTTCTCAATTTTTCAATCCTATTTGTTTTTCATTATCCTGTTCAATTTTTTTTTCAGACATAGGCAACTGTAGAAGTGAGGGCATAAAGCTTAAAATCAGACAAACCACGGCCTTTTAATGTTCTTAGCAGGCTTACTGACTCTTTTCCAGTTTTACTTCCTTTCTGCACACACACACACATACACACACACACACACACACACACACACACACACACACACACACACACACACACACACATACGCGCATGTGCGCGCACATGCACACCCCCACACACACATACGTACACACAAAAACACGTATACACACACACACACACACACACACATTCACACATAAATCTAATACAGGTTAGCTGTAATTTCTGGGTCCATTCATTCTTTGTTGTGTACAATGACAGGTAAGTGAACAAGCATAAGGCCTTTTGAGGCATCAGCTCTTGAAACTCATTGTATGTTTTGTCAATATCTTCTCTCTTACATTCCTTTTTCCTAAAAAGGAAGATTCCTGGGTTAATAAGATCTCGTATTTCAGCTTAATTATCTACTGCCACCTTTCAAGTTCCTTCATTTTTATAGCACAGTGGTGCAGCGGTAGAATTGTCACCTCACGGCAAGAGGATCTCTGGTTCGATTATCGGCTGGAGTGCTTTCTGTGTGGAGTCTGCATGTCCTCCGTGGATTTGTGTGGGTTTCCTCCGGGTGCTCCGGTTTCCTCCCACATTACAAAGACATGCGTCTGAAGCGTTTCTCCCAGGCCACTGCTGAAAATTGTCTTTGTTCCAAGTTGGAGTTTCCCTGTTAACACATGTTAAATAAATAAAAAATAAATAATATATTTCATCCCTGAATTCCTAATTACCAGAGCTTCCCAAAAGGTCTTTCTATTTCTCCTATATGAAGATCAACCATCTTCACTCACTTATACTCTAATTTTGATTTGGTCTTGAGTTCCTCAAAAATATACTAAACTCTCTGTAAAACTTTAGCTATGCATAAACCATTGACAAATAGTGAAATATTTTGATCTACTTTGAAATATCCTCTATAAATGATCTTTTCCTCATAGGAAACACTTTCATAAAAAGAAGAAAAAGATTTGTCAACGGGTGACACGTGATGTGTACCCCTCATTATCACAACTTCATTTGTTGTTTCATTATTAATCATGATGTATTTGCTGTGGAAATCAACAGAGCCATGCCTTTACTTCCTAAAGTATTCATCAGCTAGTATTTCCTTAAAGAGCCAAAGTAAGAAAGTACAGTGTGCATTGCCAAAAGCTTTCTTAATGTTGAAAAAAATGCCCTTGTTGCATTCAAAACTAAACTATTCACAACTTCTAGAAACATCATCAGCATGCAGCATGCAGCATGTAATCCCTGCACCACTACCTTTTACAAATCCCCCTGGATATACTTAATCCAGAATTCATTTCTGTAATCGGTTTACCAGAATTGCAGCCAGAATTTTTTCATCCACTTTGATCTGGGAAACGAGGTGAGAATTATTTAATCATTTCTTCTTCTTTTTTCTAAACTGGGCTTTGGTATAAATACAAATTTGACCTTTGTAAAGGAATCTGCCAAATGTTACATTCTTCTTGTCTCATTAAATGTGTTACAGTGCTGTTGCAATGTATTATTATTTCTCCTTTTATAAAACCTGACTGTAAATCCATATTTTCCTGCAGTTCTACCCCTTTGAAACCCTTCAGTACCATTTTGACCTCTTCCTTTTCTACTTCTCTGTCCAAAAAATGCCCTTGTTGCATTCAAAACTAAACTATTCACAACTTCTAGAAACATCATCAGCATGCAGCATGCAGCATGTAATCCCTGCACCACTACCTTTTACAAATCCTCCTGGATATACTTAATCCAGAATTCATTTCTGTAATCGGTTTACCAGAATTGCAGCCAGAATTTTTTCATCCACTTTGATCTGGGAAACGAGGTGAGAATTATTTAATCATTTCTTCTTCTTTTTTCTAAACTGGGCTTTGGTATAAATACAAATTTGACCTTTGTAAAGGAATCTGCCAAATGTTACATTCTTCTTGTCTCATTAAATGTGTTACAGTGCTGTTGCAATGTATTATTATTTCTCCTTTTATAAAACCTGACTGTAAATCCATATTTTCCTGCAGTTCTACCCCTTTGAAACCCTTCAGTACCATTTTGACCTCTTCCTTTTCTACTTCTCTGTCCAAATGTATGATCTGTTTCTCTTTTAAATATCCCACAATCTGTAGCCTATTACCTAGCTTTGTATTCTTTGGTAAACTATCTCCTAGCTCTGTATTCTTTGCCTCTGGTCACATATTTAATTTAGAATAACTACTGCTATAGAATACTATATCGCCTTAGAAGCCTCTCTATTGAAAAATTATTTTCCTGTGCTCTGCAATGCTTGGTTTTGGCTCATCTTCTTCTTCATCTGTGCAAACATGTGGACCAGATACTTTACAGCTTTATCTCTCTGGATCAATCAGATATCACGCTGTTTTATTCTAACATGTTCAATGTCTGAAACCTCTGACTTTGTGAGCTTTATTTTAATTATCGGCTCCTCACGTCCAAGTTTCTCCTTGGTTCTTCGATGTAGTTCTTCTTGCATTTCTGGAATGTCTTTCCATTTCTATTGCTTAACAATCCCCTATTTCATCCTTTGCCAGGGACACTTCAGAACCATTTCTTTTACTTTCAGTGCAACTTTTCCCAGCCTTTCAGTGAGGTTTGGTCTACTCAAACTTTGATTTAAAATGCCATTCCTCACTAAAGTAAAGTCCAGTGACACTACCTCCTTATCTGAATAGACTGAATTTGACTCCTACCGCTCAGAGAATTATACAAATAAATCTGGACTGACTGATTTAAACCCCTACAAGTTCCCTTAAATCCAACTTTTGTCTTTGATTTTTACCACCATAATAATTCACTTTCCAATTTTCTCTTCTTTACCACATGAATTGAATGCTTAAATATTCTGTCAATCACATTCAAAACACCCCTCTTCATTCTTCCTTTTACTGATCTGAACCTTACTAGATAGTATTATATTCCTCCTGTATTAAATATTTATTTTCTTTTAACTTCATCTCATGAAGAAAAATATCCCCTTTCTTGCTGTTCAACATTTTAGAATCCTCTCTCATTTGAATACATGGCACACTCCTCCCAAAGTTTATGACAAAAAGTGTTTAGTTCCTTATTGTCCTCCATCTTCTAGTCTGGGTCACTTATGTACAACCCTGATGATAATATCACAGTAGTTCCCCTTCTATAATATCATATACCGACCTTCTGGCTTTGCAGTTCTTGCTAGAGCTCATATCACCCTTTTTGCCTATTCATTCTGATCCACAGCAGCACTTTTTATATTGGTATCCTCCAAAATTTTGCATACATAACGTCCCATTAGTTGTGGCAGTTCTGATCTATTTAGGCTTCCTGCTTTCCCAGTAAAGCCAAAACAATTTGCTCATAGTATTTAGTACTTAGTTGTGTAAGCATAGGGTCTATATTATCTAATCAAAGAGGCATTACAGCAAATGCCTCTTCATCAACCCTTAAAGAGCGAACCACCAATTATGTGAACAGGCAAATCAGTGATTTTTTTCCTAGGGGAAAAATATCTCTAGGCCATCAGTGTGAATTTGCCCCTTTCCCCCACTATAGTGCAATCTCAGAGTTGGTATATTTAGCTAGGGGGGTGTGGGGGACAAAGCCCCCAACTTTGAGTTGTTCTTAGTTTTGTTTTGTTTTTGGCCTGATCAGCAATTTTTTTCCCTAGGAAAAAAATTGCTGATTCGGCCGTTCGTGTAATTGGCGGTTCTCTCTTTAGGGGTTGATGAAGAGACATTCGCTGTAATGTCTCATCGATTAGATAATATAGACCCTAAGCATAAACTCTGTTGTCTCCCCATCTTTATAAATACAACTTTTAGCAGAACAGCTTTATTCACCACAACTTGATAGTTGATAATTATTTACAGAGATAAAATAACACTTCATATACTAATCACCATCACTGAGGGCATTCAAGACTAAGTCTAACATATGATCATAATTGAAAATAATTTCTGTTTTTCCTTGTGCAGTGTAATATGTTCATAGTTATCCAAATGCACAATTTTATTGAACAGATTTAGTAACTTAAGTATAGGAATGCATTTACAATGGGGAAAAAACTAAATTGTGGTTTTGATAAACTTCATCTATGAATTACACTATTTCTTTTCTTCTTCCATCCTTGCTAGCCATAATGAGTCTTTTCTCTCATCTATCAACTCAAAATGTACTATACAATGGATATAATTATATAGTTGCTGCCCCATTTACCAAAACAAAAACAGAGATTAAAAAAAATTAAACAAGCTCCAAATTGTCACATCTAAAATCAATTAGCATATTCAAACATTTCTAGTCCCAAGGGGTCAATTTGCACATTATAGACGGAAGAGTCTAAGCAAATCTTCAGATTTGTCCATCTTTCTGTGGCAGAAAAAAATATATAGTTTTAAGTAAACTGCATATCCAAGACAGTGAAGATAACTGACCATTTCCTTATGTCATAAACAATGAACTCTTCTTTCTTTAATCCACAATCTCTATAAACGTCAAACTTACTTTGTTCGTCAAGCTTCACCTATGCTTATTCACCTCTTCTCTGTCTCACTCTTGTGAACTTTCCATGCTTGACTTTTTAATATTTTTTATTTAATATTTTTTATTTTTATTTTATGTCATTCCTCTCTTATTCTCCATTTCCTTATAATAATTGATTCAGACCCATGACTGTGTTGTTTATACTCTGCTATGCTTGTTGTAAATATACCCTTCCATGAGGATGAATGAGTGTCTATATTACGTCACTGGAATCATATTCTGGCAAACAACTATTAACCAACACCTAATCAGCAAAAATCACTTCAGCAATTCACTGAATTTGCTAAGGCCAAGGATGTAGCTAGCCAACAACAGAATTTTGCCCTTTTCTCCACTGTAGTGTGATCTTGGAGTTGGTATATATAGTTAGAGGGGGTATGGTGGGCGAAGCCTCCCACACTGGGTGGGTTCGATTGATGTAGATGTTGCTGCATTGTTCTTCAGACAAGTATTTCCTTGCCCTTAGTAAAGTAAATGAATCGCTGAAGTGATTTTCGCTGATTAGGCGTTGGTGAATTGGTGTTCACTTGAATTTGATTTCAGCGACGTAATATAAACCCAATGAATTATACATTTATATATTGCCATCTTACCTGTGTAGCTTTTGTAAATACATTTTTGTTTGGTACTGAGTTGTTCTTTTTAGTCTTACTTGAATATAATAGCAGACATTGTTGTGACTAGGTACATTTTATCAGCTAATATCAATTTATTGCAGGTCCAGGCTGAACCTGAAAATGGCTATCTGTATCAGTGCTGTATGCCAGTTAACAAACAAAAAATAAAATATAAGTATGAAATAAAACCTGTTACATAATCTATCAAATATGTTAACACATACATTATAGGATCATAGGATCATAAGAGGTTACTAGGCTATTGGCCCTGAGGCCCTTATAAGCCTAGCCAAGAGTTTAGTCCATGTTTAGACAAATCAGCACCCGATGTCCCTGTCCAGCAGGGACATGGGTGGAAATCCTGGGGTATATTTTCTGTTTCCCATCCAGTTATCTAGGTTGCACTTAAAAAGGGTTAATGAGATACTCTGCTTGATGTGGAGAGGGAGTCTATTCCATAGATGGGGGAGTCTCTGGGACATAAATCTGTCCTGCCAACAAGTGTTATTGATGTCACAGACCAGGTTGAGGCCGCACGTGTGGGTTACTCAAGTGGAGCTTGACTTGCGGATATGCAGCAGTCCCATCAAGGTGGGGTCCATGATCACGTTGTATGCCAGACAGTGGTCACCTCTGATGAGTCTGTATAAAACTGAGTAGAGTGATAGAGCTTTTAGCATGTCTGTGTATGGTAGATGTTTAAGGCCCTGGGTATGAGGCCTTGGATTCTCCTGGGGAAGAACCTCTGTGGTCTGTCCAGCTGTTGCATGTGCTTCATGAGGTACATGCCAAAAGGTGCATTGTACTCAATAATGGGCTTTATAAGGGATGAATACAGGGCTGTTATGACCTCCTTGTCCCTGGATGAGATACCCTTACTTATGAGGTGGGCCATGTAGAAGGCTTTCTGTACCACGGAAAGAACATGGTGGTCAAAAGTCAGGTTGCTCTCAACCTGGGTGCCCAAATCTGTCACGACTGATTGAGTGCTTAGGACATTGTTATTAATGTGATAATTTGTGGGGATGTCACTCTTCGCAAAGGGGATGATGATCCATTTTTTGGTATTCAGCTTGAGGCCATGTTTCTGGCAACAATCATTTGGCTGAGTGAGACCCTCTTGGAGGATGTCCACATCACTAGGGGGAATTGATGACAGCACCCAGCTTGCAGTCATCTGCAACCTTGGTCAGCCATAGCCCACTGGTTTTGGCCTGCACCTCAGAAAATTATATCCCAAATAACAGAGGCCCCAAGATCTAACCCTGGTGTATGCCGCTTGTTATGGGTCTATTGCTTGAGGTGGTTTCCCCTATTTTAATGATGTGGGTAGTCAAAGCTGTGGTAAAGGGAACAGATAAAATTGTAGCACTAAATTTACAAGGGATTTCTTTTAACAGTTATTGTTTAAACACTGCATCGTCCAGCTTATCATCATAAACTAATATAGATCAACTTCTTAATTAAAAATTTGAAATAAATCTGTCTAGGAATTAACACATAAACATACATTTCATTGCTTGTTCAACATGTGGCCAAGACAATTTAATTAGTCTATGAGTGCCACCTCCATGAAAATATGAACTCATTTTAAATGTTTTTATGCAATCATTACCTTACCATGTTTGCCTTCTGTCAGGTGCTGGGGTATTAGAGTGACAACCAGTAAGATAACACAAACCTTGCTGCTTTCCACGTTGACCCTACACTGATAAAGGAGAATCTGTTGTCACAAAGGCTATGCACTGACAGTGTGACCGTGACATCCGTACCATTTCCGCCTTTGTCATCCAATCCAAGCAGCTTCCTAGGAACACATACTCTGTGCTCTACAAAGGCCGCTATCTACTGCCAACTGTTTGGATTTAGGAACGTCTCACAGACTTGCCTTCTGTTATGAGGAGTCATATTAACTGCACGAGGGAAGGAGTAGATGTGCAGATGTGTAGTCTCTGTTTACTGCTACATCATGCCCAAATGATATACAAAAATAATTTCCTGGATAATAAAAAATCAGCAAAACAAAGCTAACCTCTATGAATGATAGTCAGTAGTGGCTTACTTGATGTGAGGAGATGTTCAACAAACTAGTGTCACTCACCTTAAAGCAGCAGCTCATATGATAAGGAAGCAGCATAGCCTTCCTGCTACATTCCTTTGTGTGTAGCATTTGAAATCAAACAGGACAAAATCTGAGACTTATTTCAATATGGTTACTAAAATTGTGTTCAGCCACCCAGCACTCGCTTACCTTAGTTTAGCAGCTAGTGCGACAATACAGCAACATCGCCTCAGTACAAACTTATATGGAATGCGGCATTTCTATACCAAGACTTTTTTACAGACCACTAACAACCAGAAATTAGTTCCCTCTCATCTCCAGATATCTGTAACTGGCACAGCAGGGCAGACAGCAGAGAAGAGAAAATCATTTGATCTTGCCTTTTTACTTTGTCACGCCTGCAAAGTAACTAATTTGATTAGTGCTTCTGTTATCGCCTTGTGCTTCATAGATGACAGCTTGGAATTTGTGCTTATATTCTACTCCTGGTGAGACAAGGAGCAGAGTGCATTGATTCCTTATTATTTCTGATTGGTCAGTGAGTGTCTGTGATTGACATTCCTGATTGGTCTGGTTGCTATTCAAGGCATTTACCAGGGAAAAGCTACAACAAGCTTACAGAGCCTTGCATTATCTGGGACAAGACTGTAGATAACCAAACAGGCTTTGGCCTGCTTCTAATTTTGGGATTGGTGCTAATGTTTTGCTTTTGGTGAGAGAAGAAGCAAAGGAGCTTTGTATCCCAGCAGACTGAAGCTGTGGTGAGACTAGCACAAGTAGCAGCCAGGTGGTAGCTATTCATGTGACTCCCCTCTTTTCATCATTCTTGAGAAGCTAATTCTTTGTTTTCAGTAAGTACAGCTTGATTTGTTTCTACATATTAGTTTCCCTTCAATGGCTTGGCATTCTCCTGTATAGACACATAACCTTGAGTGACATTTTCCCTGTAAAAGCAGGTTGAAATTTCACCAATACCTAGTTGCACAAAGGACAACTAGTTTGCAGTGACAAGCACTATCCCAGAGCTGAAAACCAGATACTCCTGACATTAGTTTATATTTTCACTCCAACTGTCTAATCAATAAAAAATGGTATTTTGCCATAGATATGAACCTTCACACTATCTCCATTACCAGCTAGGTGGATATGGGCATCCTGAGGTGATGCAGAAATTGCCACATGTTTACTGACAACCAGTTAATTCTCAAACAAACTGATATGATATGTGAGAGATGTGTTTACACAATGTCAATGGAAGCAAAAATCTCACATAAAAGTACTCCTAATGTCAATAAGGTTGTTAGTAGAACACACATTTCACCCATCACACACAATTCAAAGCAAATATATAGACTCACATATGCTGAGGTACTTAAATGTAACCTTTGCAAACCCCAAAGGTCTCCTAGACGAAGTACACATAACAAATACCCTCAGCAGCCCCAAAAGCACACTTTCAAAACAACACCCACATCAACACATAGAGCCGCATCTTGTGAAGCCTCTACTTCTAAGCCAATAAGGCAAGTCACCATACAATTAAACATTCTGGTCATTGGACACTTAACCTTGCGACACACTGATATCCCTTTCACCAGGCTGAGCAAGGAGAAAATCATGGTCAGTTGCTTATCAGGGGTTAGGATTTGGACATTACACAAGCATTCAGGTCATTGGACTACAAGTACCAGTAAGACTCAGTCATAGTCCATGTGGGTGTAAATGACCTGAGATGTACCTCCCCTAGACTAAATGAAGAGAGACATCATGGAGCTCTTGGAATATGTGTCTCAGGCTGTAATGTGCCTAGCACTGAGCAACTGTTTACCTTCTCCAAGGATGATGCCACAATATGAACAAAAGATGACTGACCTTAATAATTGGCTTAATTTCTGATGTCATTCTAAGGAGGTGCAATATTTATCAGCATGGAAGGAGATGGTCAACAGACCACACTGCTTTGCCAGGGATGGTCTGTATGTCTCGCCTTGAGGCTTTCGAATATTAGCTAAAACATTGTTTTCCCCCATAGTGCCTTTTTTAGGCAATGCCATATTGAAAGTACTTCCAACATAGCAAATCAAAACCAAGAAAATCTAAAGGTATCACTGCTCAATGCTAGGAATCTAAACAAAAATCTCCACTCCCTAGAAGCTCTCTTCACCCTAGGGAATGCTGACTTCTGTGTGGTCACTGTGATATGGTTTAAAGTCACAAAGAGCACACCGACAGTGCAAGGCTATAATGCCTTCCACACATTTAGACCAGCTACTAAACAAACAGAGACTAAAGGTGGATCTGTCTTGATTTCCATCAAAAATAAATATACCTCAAGGCTGGTCAAGACAATGCACTTGAGCTACTCCATGTTCAAATCACCATAGGTAAATGCAGTACCACTTCCTTGCAAGCAATAGGTCCCCCTCTATGACCCAGGAGACCCATGCCATGTATTTAAACTTATTGAAAACACTCACCATCCAACTCAATACCATACTCATGGGTGACTTGAATTACTCCATTATTAACTGGGAAACCTATATTACAACAAATATGTAGGCACATAGATTCCTGGATTTTGTAATTACAAACTCCCTGGAGCAGATTGTCAGTACACCAACCAGAGGTGCCAACCATACTGGATCTGGTCCTCACTAATATGTGAGAGTGCTGCAACCCCCCTACTGTAATGTCTACCTTGGGAAGGTCAGACCAGAAAATGGTCTCCTTTATAGTAAAAATAAAACCTGGACCCCCAGCTAAACCTGGAATATTCAGGAACTACTCTAAAGCTAACCTTCTGCTATTAAGTGATAACCTGGCAAAATCTCAAGCCTCCATAAATCCTGAGAACACTGCTGCCTATGCAGAGCTGTTCATTGAAACCCTACACAATCATGTTAATAACTGCATAGAAGCAGATGTACCCACTATGAAGAAGAACAGAACTAAGTGAAAAAACAAGCCACCCTGGTGGAATTCCAAAATCAATAGGCTGTATATCACAAGGAATAAAATAATGGCAAAAATTAGGAGGTGCGGCACCCAGCAGGATAAAAGCACTCTCATCAAACTAAAAAAAGCAACTCAGAGGACAAATGAGGTCTAACAAAGCCAAATTTAATGTAAATTTGGCATTTCAGGCCAAGGACAACTACAAGCCATTCTTTAGCTATGTCCATAATGTCAAAGGCAATACGCAATTGTGTGCAGACCACATTGAAAATGGACCCAGCTATACTGCACCAGAAGATATAGCAAACCTACTGGCTAATAAATTCAGCTCCAGCTTTAACCCATCTCCCCTTCAATCTTCCGTCAGGAAATACCTTAAAATTAACTTCCCCTGCTATCACTAGGGAACAGGTCCTTAATGCTCTGTCTAAGGTCGGGAGCACTGCATCAATGGGCCAAGACAATATCCCGGGATGCTTTCTAAATAGCATGAAACATGACCTATCAGGGTCTCTGGAATTACTACTTACCTGGTGTCTCAAAACAGGCTTCATGCCACATGACTGAAGAACAGCAACAGTCATCCTTCTGCAAAAAGGTGGGCCAGCTACAGACCTTGGAAACTACAGACCCATAAGTCTCATTAGTCTTATATGATTACACAATTATATGTAAAGCCATGGAAAGAACTATCATGGACATGATCAATAGTTATATAGTAAATCTCAAGACACTGGATCCAACCCAGTTTGGTTTCATCAAGGGAAGGTTATGCCTACTCAACCTGGTGGACTTGTTTGAGAAGGTCAGCAAAGCAATGGATGAGGGCAAAATGGTTCACACTGCCTACCTTGACATGGCCAAGGCATTTGACACAATACCCCACTTGGGCATTGCTGACAAACTCAAGAGGTTATACACAAACCCATATGTCATCCAGTGTTTAGCCAGCTGGCTTAAAAACAGGATCCAGGAATTTAAAATTGGTTTGGGGAGACCACCCTTACAAAGAGGCCAGTCACAAGTGCAGTCCCTCTGGGATCGGTCCTTGGACTGGTCCTTTTTGGCATTTACTTTTCTGAAGTCAAAGCCCATGTCAGTGGTCTCTGGCTGACTAAATTTGCAGCTGATTTTAAATTAGGAGTTGTCATTGAATCCCACACTGACACAAATGTTCTCCAGAAAGGGCTGACACAAAGAACTGGTCTGAGTACCACAAACTAAAACTAAATGCAAGAAATGCATAACAGTATCCCTCGGGAAGTCATCCAGCCCTAGTAACTATTATATTGACAGCACGCCCCTTAGAGTTAATGCAGTAGTCAGGGACTTAGGGACACACAAAGACAGTAATCTAGCATTTGACCATCATGTGTCTGCAGTAGTGAGGAAATCATTCTATGTTGCGCAACTTATAAACAAAGGTATAGCATCTAAGTCCAAGTAAGTCATTGTTCTACTGTATTCGGCATTCATCAGACCTATCACTGAGTACAATGCCCCCTTTGGTATATACCTAACTAGGCATCACCAACAACTGGAATGTTCACAGAGGTCCCTCACTAAAAGAATACAGGGCATAAATAAAATGTCTTATGCAGACCACCTCAAGGCTCTATCCCTGTATTCTGTCTCCTACAGGCTTTTGAGGGGAGATACATGCCTGGTATACAGGGCATTGTCAGACCCATCTCTGATGACCTTGTGTATATACATAAAACAAAAAGCACCAGAATTACCCAATGTAAAGACTTAAGCCTTGTCTGTGATACAAACAGAACCTGCTGGAGAGATGGGTATGTATCCCAGAGACTACTCCATCTCTGGAACAGACTCCCCACTCATGTGAAGCAGAGTTTCTTTCTAATCCAATTCAAGTTTAACTTGGACAATTGGATGAATAGCAGGAAATTCGTCTCTGTCTTCACACCTGTGTCTCTAATGGACACAGGCAACCAGTAAATGGTTCATTTTCCAGGCCCCTGCTTGTAAATTTTTCATCTCCCAAGCCCCTGTTTACACTTATCAAGGATACAAGAACTTGTCAGAGATTTGAGATGCATGTCTAGGCTTAAAAAGGCCCTTGTGGTCATTAGACTAGTAAACAGCAATGAGCCTATGAACCTAATTGTTTTTTACTATCAAGGGTATAATTCTATTCTGCCTCCATTTTGCTCATCTATCTTCCATTGCTGTTATTGCTAGCCAGACTCAGAGTTCTCTTCACTAGAACAAGGGCTCATAAGGACCACCCATTTAATTGACTTATTTAATTAACTTTTTATCAGAATAAGTTAACTGGTTCAAGGATCCTTTTCAGCCACAACCTGGAAAAAAGGCAAATTAATATTGCAACATATTAATACATACAAAATATTCACAGTATAATGACAGAGATAACTATTTAACCACTGGCATGCCCCTAAAGTATTTTACAAATTGAAACATTCTTACGATATTTCAGAAATCATAAACCTCCCAGCTCCACTTTCTACCTCTATCTCAGCTTTTTCTATTCAAAATGACTTCCTTAATTAGCAGCTACACTGAGCATTCCCACAATGTTGCTTTGGTTATTAGTATGTGCCTTCTCATTAAGTAGCTGTGTAGGCATGTCCTGCAGTGAACCCTATACTTTTTTCTAAGATAGGGGTGAGCAAGTCTTCATCTCATAATGGCCATTTTCAGTCACTACCAATTTGCAGTAAAATAAAATGCAATACAGCACATATATCAAACAAAAAATATCTAAGTTAAAAATACTTATAAGGAAAAGTAAAAGATTTAGGCAATGCAACCAATATTGTGACTATATCTCTCAGTGTACAAAACAGTACTTGATAAAAACTTATTTCCAAAAGCAGGAAAACAGCGTGGTTCAGCTAGCCAATATAATTACGAAATGAATGGCTCTAATGCACTTCGAAGTAACTCAAGAACAGCAACAGTCGTAGTTCCAAAAGCAGGTTAAATCCTTTATTTTAACAGAAAACAGAACTCTCCAAACAAGCGCTTTCGCCTGGTTGTACCAGGCTTTATCAAGTTAAATTAAATGAATGCTTTCTGTCCTTTATATACTAAAAGTATTTAGTCATGTGATATTTGCAGCACTTGCTAATTAGATTAATTAACAGAACTTCTGCTTGTTAACAAATGCAGTTTAAAAGTCTGAATGATTCTTAAAAAAATACTAATTCAAAATAAACATACATATATACTGACATAAATATTCTAAAATCTACCCAGTAGGAACATGTATATGCTCTCAGTAGTATCATAAAAATTCTTCTAAAAAATATATACACAAAGTAAAAATGTTTTGTGCTCATTTTTATATGTTAAAAAGTATTTTACATTGTGAAAAAAGTCAGAAACCAAACATTGTTTAAATATTCTTAGCTTGTTTTAACAAGCTCTCTATAGCTCTTCCTTTCTATGTAATTAGGACTTCTATAACAAGTGTCAGGAAAACAAAGCTTAGAATTTAGGCAGTGTCTATTTGTAAAAGAGAGGTAAAGCCAAATCTCTGTAAGGTGAGAAGTAATAATGATGGAAGAGGAGAACCATATATTAAGTCGGTGGATGTCTTCAGCCAATATAGTTAATGTAATTTATCTCTATTTATTTTTAATACACTCTTCAAGCTAATACTGTCGTTAAGGCCAGGATGGCGGGTGGCATTTAACTTAATCTGCCAAATTAGTTCGCGATTTTCTAGGCGAGATTCCCAGTCCCCACCCCTGGCGTCCTGCATGACCTATTCAATTACCAGAAATTTTTGCTGCATGTTAGGGCAATTTAAAAAATGTTTGTAAAATGCATTTGTCTCCCTTTTTCTTTCGATGGCATTGAGGTGCTCATAAATGCGTCTTTTGAGCATTCTCTCTGTCTTCCCTATATAAAAACTGTCACAGGACAGACAGACCCCCAGATATACTACTCCTTTGGTAGTACAAGTGTATCTGTCATAGGGGTATAAACATGTCTTCCTAGCAGCTAAATAATAACACTCCTTTTCTATTATGTAACTACACTGGTTGCAGGCCCCACATTTTTGTGTGCCCAATTTTTTTGTGTTTCTGAAATTTTTGTTGTCTTTTCTACATTCAAATAACCCTTTAAGGTTAATGTCCCTTTTCCTGGTGTAGCTTACATTGTCAGGTAAAAACAGTACTTGCCAGATGTAATATAAGATTACAGATATGTATATAGAAGTTTGCAATTCTCTAAGCAGATGCATTGAAGTCTGTACTGCTTAAAGTCAAACAGTATGGATAGCATCAAGCTGTAGGGAAATACACATAACTATAAACGGTGGAGTACCCCATGGCAACGTGTTGGGCCTGCTCCTGTTTGGCATCTACTTCCCAGTAGTCAAGGCTAATGCCAAAGACCTCTGACTCACCAAGGTCAATGACTACCTTAAAGTGGGAGCTATAATAGATTCCCCCCATGACACCAACATCCTACAAGAGTGTCTAACACAAACAAATGACTAATGTCAAAGTCATGGACAAAAACGCAACATGAAGAAATGTATTATACTGTCCTTTGGGATAAGTCCACTTAATCTATTTACTCCATCAATAAAACAGTCTTAAGAACTTGACTGATAGTTAGGGATCTGGGAACATATGTAGAGAGTAATCTTGTTTTTGACCAACACATACACAAGAGGGTAAGAAAATCATTCTATGTCACCCAACTCATAAGCAAGGGTATGGCATCCAGGTCCAAGGACGTAATTGTACAATTCAACTCAGCCCTTATTAGACCCATCATTGAGCACAATGTCCTGTCTGGCATGTACCTTAGCAGGCAAATGCAACAGTTGGAATGCCCTCAGAGGTTCCTCACCAGGGGAATCCAGGGTATGAATATTATTTCCTACATAGATTGCCTTAAGGCCCTATCTTCGTAATCAGTCTTCCACAGGTTACTGAGAGGAGATCTATCCCTGGCATATAAGACATCCTCAGATCCAGCTCTAATGGATCTCTTGCAGATCTGTAAAAGAAGCAGCACCAGAAACACTACATCTGAGAAACTGGAATTTGCCTGCGACATAAATAGAACATTCTGGAGAGACCAATATGTATTTCAAAGGATCCCTGTGCTATGGAATAAGCTCCCCGTCTACCTAAAGTAGACTTCATCCCTGACCCTATTCAAATGAAACCTTGATCACTGGATGGAAAATCACACATTTGCCCCCACTTCTGTAAGACACACAGATTGACAGTAAATAAATAGATCCCCATCTAACGTACCTTCCCAAATAACCCTTAGCTATCTCCTCACTAACATACCCCACAATATAGGTGTCCTAGGAACTTAGGGGCAAAACTGGTTTGGGTCTCATGGCTAGGCTTGTAATGACACTGGTGGTCATTAGCTTGCTATAACTTCTGAACTTATGAAGATAATATATGAAAAAGATATTGAAGGTATGTAAATGGAACAGCAGATACAGATCCAGTACAACTCTATTTACATTGAAAGAACAGGAAATAATTAAATGCAACAAGGTTGAAATAAAGGGTAGGAAATAAAGTTTTTGTTATAATTCTTTTACTACTGTAGTTGGACTTCTGTTGTTATCTCTATCTGTATTTATATCTACAGATATATGGATGATAAAACTCATATATGGTCTCCTATACCCAAAATTGTATTACCACTCTACAAATCAAGTATTTATTACTAATCTTTCCACATCAATGATATTTAATTATTTTATTTACATTCAGTTATCCAGTTTAGCCATACTGGAAATATTCCATTTGTAGAGTAGACCAGTGCAGAAAAGCAATGAAAAGCCTAAAATAAATCATATAAACATTGATATTGAACAAAGGAATAAAAATAAATCAGTTTGAAGCAGTATGCATGTGTGTGTGTGTATGTGTGTGTGTGTGTGTGTGTGTGTGTGTGTGTGTGTGTGTGTGTGTGTGTGTGTATATGTGTGTGTGTGTGTGTGTGTGTGTGTGTGTGTGTGTGTGTGTGTGTGTGTGTGTGTGTGTGTGTGCCACTTACTTTCTCTTCAAGTCATATCTGACTCCTAGAGTGACCCCAAAGACAGCCATCACTATGCATGGAGTTTTCAAGGCAAAGGGAGGCAGTGGAATTAGGTTGCCAGGTCTTTCTTCTATGTCACACACACACTTACACTCACACCTATGGGCAATTTACTACATGTCTTTGGAATGTGGGAAGGTAAACTGGAGCACCCAGAGAAAATTCACAAAAATAGGGGAGGGCATGTAGACATCACACAAAAGCCACCCAGTTGAGAACCAAACCAGAGAACCTCTTGTTATGAGGTAGCAGTACTATCTGTTATAACACTGTGCTGCCTAGTGTTAATCAAATTCTAAACTATTCAGTGCCACACACACACACACACACACACACACACACACACACACACGCACACACGCACACACACACACACACACACACACACACACACACACACACACACACACACACACACACACACACATATCAGTTGTTTGACCTCCATATTCTCTCCTGCTATTCTGTAATCCCATGTCTGAAGAAATCTCTGCTAATATTCCAGTGGTTGTTGGAATGAACTTGTGGTTTCTGATTGGATTGGGAAAGTGCTCCGACCTGTAAGCCAGCTTCTGGTACATATGGCAGCCAATCAGGATCCATCCATCCATCCATCCATCCATTCACAACCCCTTTTTCCCCATTTTTGCACATGGGGTTGGCATGTCATTTCAACAGTGACAATCATCTAGAGTTAAGTTTTACATCACTGGGTGGCTAGCCTTGCAACAGTACTTTTACAACACCACACACACACACACACACACTCACACCTATGGCCCATTTACAGTGTCCAATCCACTTACGGCATGTATTTGAAGTGTCAGAAGAAACCAGAGCACCTGGAGGAAACACACATGAGCAGAGGGAGTACATGCAGACTCCACAAAGAAGGAACGCCAGGTAAGAATCGAACTGAGAAACCTCTTGCTGAAAGGAGATACTACTACCCACTGTGCCACTGTGCTGCCCTGGCAGCCAATCAGGATAATCATCATAAATTCTGGGGTGGATCTAGCATTCCGTCTAAAAAAAATAAATTTATTGGATATGACTGGTGCTATGATTTTATTATACATTATGTGTGGTGTTCAAATTCACTTTGAGCGATGGATGAGTTACCATTTTTATAGTCAGATTCATCTCTCTTCAGTTTTGTTAGACTTCTGTTCAATGGCAACTTTCTCATGTTTTCCTATACAATGGAAAATCATTTCAAAGTCCTGTGCATGTCCACTGAAACTAGGAAATGTGGACAACTTCTCACCCAATTCCTTAATCAGTTTTGTGAGCTCTAGTAATTTAGTTTTGTTGTATTTTATGAGAATGGCAAGGAACTCTAAAGCTCACTTTATTATTTTTTTCTGTAGTTTAATACATAAAGGGTTGCCACCATGAAGACCATTTGGAAATTAATGGAATCTTAAAGCTTTAAGAACTTGTTTAACTTTGATACATTGCTCAAAAATGTAATATCAAATTAGAAATTTATGTCTAAATATTTTTCTGAACGATTTAAGAAAGATGAAATGTCATTAGCAGTACTACGTAGTGTCACTGAAGATGGTACTTTATTAGAAACCTGTTCAAAAGTGTTCACAGGTCTTGCCAAAAAGTCTTTTACTGTATTGTTTGGTATTTGTCTGGAAGAAATAATGGTGTACTATCTTTCATTTGAAATATGCACTTTTGCTTACTGACTGAAAAAATAATTGTGATTCCCAAAAGTACATTATGTGTACCTCCTGTACCTCTATTATTTGTACCTGTAGCAACCTGAGAATCTTGTTGATTGTTCAGAACCTGATTTGAGCTATGCACAGCAGTGCACAGTTTTTTTCAGGGATATTGTGTAGACAGAATATAATTAAATTAAATCTAGCATCTTATCTGGATCCATGTCACCTTGTCTGTCAAAAAAATTATGAAACAAAAACAGGCAGCCAAGTATAATCAGAAAGAACAATAGAAAAACACATGAAGCAAATGATCCAACAAGAAAATGTCACAGGATACCTTCTCCTTGAAAAGAACCAGATACCAGGCAGAGTAAGGTTATAAGCGCTTTCGTTCCCTTTATTCACACTCAATACAAATGGAACTTTATCAGATACAAAACCTTACACACTTCCCCCCTTTTTTATATACAATTCAATTGCTTAATCACAATCAATTAACTTAAATGAATTAATTAGTTAAATGTGCTCTCAAGTTAAAAACACATTAATATGTTCTTTTTTAAAAAAAGTTACTATGTATAATACATAAATAATTCTCCTATAAAAACACACATATATAATAAACATTTCATCTGTTAACAATATATATATATATATTTATACTAACTTAATTGCTTCTATGTTCAACCACTTAAACCATTTTCATCTAATCTCATCTGCCTTTAAATGAAGCAAGCTCCTTGGAGAAATCCTGTCATTAATACCAGGAAAAACTGTAGCATTCAACAACACCTGCCAGTGTGTTTCCCTCTATTCTAAAAAACAGGGCCAATTACCCCCCCTCTCCTGTCTACCTACCTTTTCCAATACACAGAAGAGGATTTTTTTTAAATCCTTACAATTTATGCTATGTCTAAATAAAGCATTTGTTTTATCTTGTCTCCTAATTGCATAAATGTGTTGGTAAATTCGCTTTTTTAACTTCTTTTCTGTTTTTCCTTTATAGTATGCACAGCATGACTGGCACAAGGCCACATAGACAACTCCTTTTGTATTACAATTATCATTCCCTGTCACTGGAATTATTCTATTGTGACCCTATATCACTATATTCCTACATTCATAGATATACCTACATTCCCGGAAGCCATTGCACTTCCTCATATTACCTAATGGAATCCTATCCTTGTCTTTCCTCCTTTCAAATAAATTCTTAATATTGGGTCCTCTTCTGAAAACTATTTTTGGTTTATTACCCAGTTTTTCAGTTAATCCATATGCCCCAAAAATACAATTCCAGTTCTTTTCCACCATTTTACGGACCTCTACACTATCCTCATTATATGTTAGCACACGCAAGTAGTTGCCTCTTCTGCCTTCTTAACATTCAACAAACTCACAGGTTTCTTCAATAATGGGGGATAAAAATCTTCTCTCCTGCTTGTTACATAACTTTCCTGTCCCTCTAGGACACTAGATGGGTAACCCCTTATTGCCAGCATAGTCTTTAACTTTACCATTTGTTCTATAAACCTGTTGTCATCTGTCGTTAGTCTTGATATTCTAATCATTTGGCCCTTTACCAAATTTCTTTTTTGCCAAAAGGGGTGGTCACTCTCAAAGTGCAGATAACTTTTCAAATGGGTGGGCTTCCTATATATACATGATTCATAACATCCATCCCTTCTATTTTTATATAGGTAAATGTCCAGATAATTAACTGCTTCTTTCTCAATTTTACTAGCAAAATTCAAAAAATCAGTAGTGGCATTGATATAGTTCAAAAAAATCATCTGCCTCATCAAACCCACCTTCCCATAAAATTAGAATATCATCCAAAAATCTATAATATCTAAAGATATTTTTTCTAAACGTTGAATTTAACACAAATTTGGTTTCCCAATACCAAAGAACAATATTAGCAAATACAGGGGCTACTGCTGCACCCATTGCTACACCTCGGGTTTGCTTGAAATATTCCCCCTGAAACCACACAAAATTATTTTTCAGAACCATTTCCATGAGGGTAGCTAGGACATACACCGTATCCCTTGGAAATCTGGTTCCTTCCCTTAGTGCTTCCTGAAAATATTCCATTCCTTCTTCATGTGGGATACAAAGAAAAAGGTCCTTAATATCAATAATCAAGAAAATAACTTCTTCCTTGAACTCATTCTTGGCCATGCACTGTAATAAATGCCAAGAGTCCTTCAAGACATGTTTTTTATCCTCAAAAAATCCTTTTAAATGGAAATCTAGCATTTTTTGCTAAAGGTTCTATTTTACTCCCACCTCCTGCCACTATGGGTCTCATTGGTGGATCCCCTAATGATTTATGAATTTTAGGAATCGCAAAGAAGGCTGGGGTTACAGGATAGTTCACCTTTAAGTATCTCACCTCATCTTCACTAAAGGTATATTCCTGGAAGAGTTCTTCCAAAATCATGTCTAATCTAGCATTAAAGATGTTAACCTCATTCAGTGATGCTGCACTAAAGTAGGAACTGTCATTCAAATATTTCATCATTCTAGTGGTGTAGTCATAATGTTCCATTACAACTACCCCTCCCCCCTTATTGGGCTTCATGATTCTTACTTCTTGATTCCTCATTAACTCTGTTAATGCCTGTTGTTCATCTTTTGTTAAATTTTGGTATAATCAGAAAGGAAAGAAAAGAAAACAGAAAATCCTTTACTTTGCAATTAAGTGCCTTCATCTGTATTTACAAAGGCTATTAAATAATGTCAGACATGAGGACATGATAGCAAGCCACAAATCAAATTGTGCATTTAGTAAAGCAATGGAAGCAATAAAAAATAAAAATAGGCACCTATCTAGCATAAAACAACTATAAAGCATTTTAATAAAGTATAGTTAAAGGTACAGATAAGTTAGAATGAAACAAATGTAAATAAAAAATGAAAAATAAGAAATAAAGGATGACGTATCCATTTGTATTATACAACAACTTGAAGAGACAAAAAGGCTACTGAGAATAACTTTTTTAAAAACACATTTAATATGTTGTTTGTCTTTTTGGCTTTTCCTGGTTAGGGGTCGCCACAGCGGAACTCTGGTCCGCTAAAGATTGGCAGTAGATTTTCACGAACGTCGAGGTGCCAGCTCAACGTTCAACCTTCAATGAAGGCACGCCCTTTTACGCATGTCTTTTGAATGCCCACCCAACCATGGAGAGGACATGCAGACTCCACACAGAAGGCACTCCCAGCACTCCAGTCAAGAATCGAACGGGAGAACCTCTTGCTGTGAGGCAAAAATGCTACCGCTGCACCACTGCGGATAAAAACACAGTTAATATAAACATAATTATTCAGACCCGGGGTAGTGAATGTTTCATTATCTAAGCTGGCATTGTAGCTCCTTAACTTCTAATGTTATAAAACTCACTCCTTCTCTGAATGCCTACACGCATGTGGTCAAATACAAAGAAATCAAATGTTTGACAGTTCAGTCATGTAGAGGTTAAGCAGAGGTCTATAAGGTGCTCACCTGTGCAATTATTTAAACTACGTACTATTGTTAGCAGACCAGTTATGTCTTATTCCTTCTTATTCAGCACCAAGTCTACGAATCACATTTTTTCCAAACAATGCAACTTGGCTTATCTGAGTAGCGTATGTTGCTCTGTCGTGATGATGACAATGAATTCTTCCCGTGAATGTTTGACTAAGAAAAGGTTGTGATAAAGATACTGGACAGTTGGACATATGGAATGGCATTTCTCAGATTTAATTGTTAAGCAACTTATTTAATCTAATATGTTGCAGTAGTGAAGGGCTGGAGGCACAGCTCCTATTGTGGACAGTCCAAGAAATGTTATCTTGGTGGTCTGTTTATTCAGAGAGTTCTGAATTAACAAAATTGTGTGTTTGAGTTATTTGGATGCATCAAAACAATGGTGAATAAATAGTACATATACCATATGTTTTTTGTGAGAAGAGTCATAGATCCATTGAGAAAAGGTCAGCAGGACACAGAAAGGCAAAGCCAGGAAAAAGCACATTAATTATCGATGATGATAACAGAAATTCAAAATAAAGAAGACACTGTCATGAATAAGAAGCCAGTGGTATGAAGAAGAGAAATGATGCCAAAAAAAAGTCAGTGAGACTATTGAAGAGGATTTCAGACACATGCTGAGTCTGAGAATGATTTTGAACTAACTTAGAGTGGGACTTTGGATAGGAAGTGAACAGTTAAGAAGACATGTCTCATGATGTGTAGAAGAGTTTATTTACATAATAGTGTATCGTGAGGCAGGACTGCTTTTGGTCAGGGATATATATTGCTCTGCATAGTATGAAAGTGGACTCAATTAGAATTCATATGGCTTTCTGCTTAACTAGACTGGATCCATCATGCAGAGATATATTGCATGCGCAGGTGAAAGAAAATATGAAAATAATTCAGCCATTTGTTTTCACTTCAAAAGATACATGTCCTCCACAATAAGCATACAAAATCTAAGTAAATTGCTTCCAGACTCCATCAAACTTTTAAATATTTTCAGTTAAGTTTGCATACTCAGGTTTGAGCACATAAACAAAGTTGAATTTGGGGGGGGGGGGTAATGTGACATGAGGTGTTGTTAAAAATACTCAACCAGATCTTCATTGTTTTAAGTGTTGGGGGGGGGGGGGGCTGGACAGAAGGCTGTGCTTGCCACTTCACAATATATGATTTTACAAACATGGAAGTGCACCAAACCTTGTTTTTCATATTTGGGGGAAGTCAAGGACTTTGCTTTGGTTTGAGGGAGGTTTACTATGAAAGTGTCTGAGAATCTGTGCTATAGTAATTTCTATAGTAATTTCTGAAAGCAATATATTGTTTGATATTCTGGAGCTCTTGCAAGATTGCATCCACATTAATCTGGCCATTCACATGAGAGGATTAAGCTATGAGCTGCTAATAAGCTTCATCCTTCAGCACTGGTTTGATACCCTCTGCCTGCCTTTTCATAATGTGTGACTCTGAGCTTGTTAATTAACCATACAGAACTCCAGAGAGACACCAGAAAAAATGCCCTTATACAGAATGGAAACAAATAATAACACTACATATGTTTATCAGACCACACTCTTTACTTTAAATAGGAAAGGGACTTCTTCATATTATGATGTTATCCATCATTCAGTCTTGATTTACCAGTATAAGAAGTAAGGAAATGTGACATTAAGGGTCAGAGTTTCATAGGCTACTACTAAGAAACTGAGCTGAATGGATCTTTTGTATCCTAGCATGTGTAACACCCACAAGATGTTATCATTTTTCATAAATGTCTGTGATGTTTGTGGAACCAGCTGAGGGGTGAAATTACAGATTCCTATGCATTCATTCAGGTTGTGCTCACAGAAAGTTAGGGAACACTTCATTTTATATGAAGGAGGAGATTATTCCATAGAAGGGGTATTATTTGGAAGAAATATGTATCCTGTCAACACATTATTTTCATGTTAATGTGGAACTTTAAGTCCAGTACATATTTATAATGTTGTATGTTTTATGAATGTGTCAAAGGTCTCTCAGGAATGAGTCTTTAGAGGCCTTTTCGGCAAGGCAGAGGTCACCCCACCCTGGAGTTTGCAAGAGATGTAAATTAGAGAAAAGAGTTTTGAGGTGTTCTTCATATGTCATCAAACTATGGAACGCAGGCCCTTAATTTTCTTATTCTGTTTTTTCTTTCTCTTTTTTGTGTATTTTTTGCCTCTCCTGTTGTCTAGTCATCAGCGGTCTCCAAGCCAATCAGCTCCTTCATTCCCCATTGGCAGGGTGAGAGTCATCTGGAGGGGCTATTATTTAGCAAGCCATTAGGAGTGAGATAATGACTGTATTCCCTACAATGCCTATGAACACTTGATTCATGAAGGAAGAGAGAATATAATGGGCTATGATGGTTACCCCTTAAATCACAAAGGGCATCACTACAAAGCAGTCCTGCCCTACTATCTTCATGCATGATTGGGGTTCTCCATCATAGAAATTCCACAGCAGTGTGTGCTCACCAAGTACCACCACACATCCCTTCCACCCGGGGACAAGTGAGGGCATCTTCCCTTCATTTCTCAGCCTCCCTCTCTCTCTTGCTTCTCCAGTGCCTGGACTGCTAGTCAACCTCCATACACATGCAGTCAAGTCTTAACCTCTTTGCACCACACAACCAGGCTAGGGTCTTGATTTTCTTAATGAGCAAGCATTACAGTCTTACAAGTTAGTTTATATATTTGGACTAGTACATGCTGAACTGAGCATTATATTCAATTATGGACCTAATAAAGGAGGAGTATAAAGTGTTTATGAAAACCCTGAATCCAGAAGACATACCTTTGATAATCAGTTTTGATAAGTAAAAAGATTTCCTAATTATACCTGCCAAAGTCTCAGCACAAGAAATCTGGACAAAGCTTGACAAAATGGGGAGACAAAGGCCTAAAATAGGGATAGATTTTAAATATTGCTCTTAGAAAGTTGATAGAATAACATGTTTTGTCTTAGCAATCATTTTTCTGAACAATATTCAAATATTCAAATGTATGTCATTATTTAGTGACTTCACTCATCAGATCATCCCAGTGATTTGCAAGAAAACTATAGATTTTATGAGAAACAGACCAAAAATATGAGGTGAAAACCTGAACATTCTGTGAAAATCTGACAGTTGAGAGATATGTTCCTAATGACCTTAGAGCAGTGATGCTTGGAGTAGAACTTAATGCCCATGAAAGAGCCAGGTCTCTAATAATTACTGATTTGATGGCTATATCTTCTCTGTGGTAGCTACTGGTTTATTCATGTTTTGTAAAGGAAATAATATATATTTTTTTAATTTATTTTTAGACCACAGTCCTGGTGCCAGATGATTTGTTTGGTTATGTTTGACCCTCTTGTGGGATCTGGGAGTTCTTTGGAAAGTTGATGATGGCTCCCAGTTCGCACCTATCTGCAGACTTGATCAGCAAGACACCCTTGCCATTTATTTGGACATAAGAAAAATGGATATTAAATATGAGCAGCCTCAGTACTGAGTTCTGTGCCCCAGTCCTAATTTGAGGGGATTTGCCTGTAAGCCAGTTATGCATGGATGTTGATATAGTTTGATTATGTATAATGCCTGGATGAAGGATGGTGTAAGAGGCCTTGGTCAGCTTAAGGTAACCTGTGTGTACCCTTTTTTTTTGCTCTAATCCAATGACTCAGTTATTTTTTTCGAAGAAGCTGAATAACTTGGCAGAATATAACCTTTACAAACTCTAACAGGTGTGAGTTGCTGGAGCATAATCTTTCAATATCTTTATTTATGACGGCAACAAAAAATGACGTGTCTCACTGTGTTGCAGACAAGACTCCTGAAGCGTATTATCTATAGTTGCCAGTATCAGCAGGTAATGGGACCTGCTTTTGGTACAAAGCCATTTGAGAGGCTGAGGTGTCACTTATTCAAAACTTGGTCTGTCAGTCTTCACACTTACAGGGAAGCACTTTAGCATATTATAAGCCCCACAGTGTTTTTTTTTTCACATGTGGGACAGAGACAGACAGAATGAAAGTGTGAGACATTAACTCTTGCTCAGACATGATCTTTGGGAGATTTATATAGAATATGTCATGTTGGGGGGGGGGGGTTATGAGGAAATGGTGGAGGTTTGAACTAAAACTATCTTTCATGTTACAGTGATAATGAAACTGTCAATATTTTTAGGGGCAGGAAGGTTTCTGGGTTCACTGCTTTTTATTTTGGACTGTAGCATTCAGCAGCATCACTATTAACTTGTCCAGGTTTCGTATGATTAGGTAGGTATTTATAGCAGACTGACATTACCTAAAAAGTCAAAACATGGGTAGAGAACATTTTTTTCAAATATATGAAAAACATGAGGTGAGAGGTGTAGGCCATCTCTGGCAAACCATTTGGAACTAACAACTCTCTCTTTGCATGCAGACATATAGTGGACCCCTTCTGAATGTCATCAGAAACTAAGTAAATTACTGAATACAATTTTTTTTTTTGTTTAGATTGTCCATAATTCTCAGTGAAGGTAGGGTGTTACCCAAGTCTAGTTGCATTCCTGCCTCAGATGCACACTTAGAAAGCTCCACTATGTCTATTTTCATATAATCCAAGGATATGTGTCTCAGATCACTCTCTCCCATATGAACAGTGGCCATGCTATATGCGAACTCGGTATGAATGGATTTGAGTGCCATAGTAACCTGTCATATCCTGGCACCTGAGAGGCAGCTCCCTATCACTGTTGTCTTGTTCACCCTATGTTGTATAGGTTCTGTATATTTCACTATGGAGTCATTTGTGACAATAACATTTTGATATGTAACAGCTGGCCGTGGAGATCTTAAGGACAAATGGGGGACAAGTTTGGTGACCCTCACTAACAATGTTTGTGGTGGATAGCAATGCATGCACAGGTGGTATAGTATCTTTCCTAAGCTGAAGGAACAGTGTGTCAGGTTAATGACTTAGAAAATCTGGGGAGAGATTTCTTAAGTACCTCAATACAGAAAGGCTTATTTTTTGACAAGTGTCATGGCAGTATGAAGGAATATAGATGCTGACAAGATTGTGAGTCCTGACAATGAGTTATAATAAGAAGCTAGACACGACATTTGGTGGTAGGGGTATCTCTCACATGTGGAATCAGTGTGACATGAAAGTAAATGCTTCAGCATGACTAGGGCTATCAGGCAGGTATTAGACTGTATAAGGGCAGGCTGCATTCCCATAGTACCATAGAACAATGAGTTATGATAAGAAACTAGACATGACATTTGGTGGTACGTATAACTTTCACATGTAGAATTGGTGTGACATGAAAGTAAATATTTCAGCATGACTAGGGCTATCAGGCAGGTGTTAGACTATGTAAGGGCAGGCTACATTCCCATAGTTCCATTGAACAATGAGTTATGATAAGAAGCTAGACTCTACATTTGATGGTACATATACTTCTCACATGTAGAATCAGTGTGACATGAAAGTAAAGGCTTCAGCATGACTAGGGCTATCAGGAAGGTGTTAGACTGCATAAAGGCAGGCTGCATTCCCATAGTACCATAGAGCAGTGAGTGTGTGCGAGGGCTGAAAAATAATAAGCTACCTACAGAGTAGCTGTTATCAGCAACTAATAGGAAATACATCTGTGTTAGAAGAGGGGTTTGTAGTAAAATTGGAGTAACATGCAAAGGGATTTACAAGTCTTCTTCTTCTTCTTCTTTTGGCTGTTCCTGTTAGGGGTCACCACAGTGGATCATCTGTTTCCATTTCTTCCTGTCCTCTGTATCTTGCTCTGTCACACCAACCACCTGCATATCCTCTCTCATCACATCCATAAACCTTATCTTAGGCCTTCCTCTTTTCCTCTTTCCTGGCAGCTCGATACTTAGCATCCTTTTCCCAATATACCCAGCATCCCTCCTCAGCACATGTCCAAACTAACTCAATCTTGCCTGTCTGGCTGTGTCTGCAAACCATCCAACCTGAGCTGACCCTCTAATATACTGATTCCTAATCCTGTCCATCCTCATTACACCCAATGCAAATCTTAACATCTTTAACTCTGCCACCTCTAGCTCTGACTCCTGGCCTTTTTGTCAATGCCACCGTCTCCAACCCAGAGGGATTTCCAAGTCTATCATATATAATTGAAAAATTAAATGTCTGTAGGAGTTTTCAGGGTGACACTTTTCTTAGTGATAAGTAGGGGAGGGGATTTCTAGACAACTCAAGATAAACTAAACAAGAGTTTAAATGCAAACTATACACATTACACATACATTACTTCTACTGCATGACATCGAGGTCTGATATTTAGGAGGTCTGGCTAGACCCTTTTCTAACCTTACAAAACCACATGCAAGTTACAAAAGCAAAAATAAACAAACTTCTATTCTGGGTTAGGAAAAAAATCTCTCACGTCTTGTCTTTTCAAGGCAGCATTGCTATGGGCAAAGGTGTTAGCCTTCCTCAACTGGAATATAGCTTCCATCTAGCTGCTACTTCATTAAAGAAGAACCTTACCTTTCTGTAATTTGTTTTTAGTAATATATTTTCATTCATTATCCTTTCTCCCTGAAAAGAAAACTGATGTTCCCCATTTGAAAAAGCCAGTGGCTGCCCATTACCCAATGAATAACGTTCCTCCTCAGAATTATGATATGTAACCTCATCAACAAGGAGTCATTGCCCTTTTTTGTGCCAGCAGACAGACAAAGTGATATTATTTAGTTCATAGGTTTATAGGTAGGTACTAGGCTATTGGCCCTAGGGCCTATATAAGCCTAGCCAAAGGTACCATGGCTTTCGCCACCCAAGAAAATTATTTTCCTGTGCCACTGTCGGGCAGAGCCACAGAAGTGATCCCCGGGGTGAATTTCCTATCTCCCATCCAATCATCAAGATTTTTGTTGAACAGTGCTAATGAGGAGCTTTGTTTGATATAGATAGGTAGTTTGTTCCAGAGTATGGGAAGTCTCTGGGACAGGAATCTATCCCTCCAGCATGTTCTGTTTATTGTGGTGATGAGGTTTAGGTCCCTAGAGCGTGTAGCTCGTAGGGACTGGGATTTCTTTAAGTGGAGCATGTCTAAAAGCTCCGGGTTTGACATAGCTTTGTGTGTTAGGCAGAGATCGCCTCTGAGTAGGCGATATGCAATGGAGTAAAGCTGCAGTTTTTTGAGACGGTCTGCATAAGGCATCTCTTTGAGGCCAGTAATCCTCTTTGTGAGGTATTTCTGTGGCCTTTCCAGTTGTTGTAGATGTCTTGTGAGGTACATACCAAAAGGGGCATTGTACTCTATAATGAGTTTAATGAGTGATGAGTAGAGGGTAACAATGACCTCTTTTTTCCTGGATGAAAAACCTTTTGTGATGAGGTGTGCCACATAGAAGGATTTCCTGACTACTGTGGCGACGTGATTATCAAAGGAGAGACTACTGTCCACCTGTGTCCCAAGGTCTCTTATCACACTTTCGGTGTTAAGTAGACTACCACCTATGTGGTAGTTCATGAGTACTGAGTTTTTACCAAAAGGAATGACAATGCACTTTTTGGCATTGAGCTTGAGGCCATGGCTTTGACACCAGGCATCTGTCTCAGCAAGGCCCTTTTGTAGGATGTCCACATCTTTTGGAGTTTTGATTATGGCTCCTAGTTTGCAGTCACCTGCGAACTTGGTTAGCCAAAGACCTTCTGTGTTGACCTGTACTTCAGAGAAATAGATACCAAACAGGAGAGGACTCAGAACTGAACCCTGTGGTACTCCACTTGTCACTGGTCCTAAGCTGGATTTGGAGTCTGCTACTTTCACAGTGTGGGTTCTGTCAGTGAGCCAGTTGGCAACCCATCTTGCAACATAGGGATTTATACCTAGTTTAGTGAGTTTATCTATAATTCCAGAGTGGGGGATGGTGTCAAAAGCCTTGGCTTTGGTGACTGCTTCAAAGAAGTCTATCAGGTTTAGGAGACATGATCTGCCTTTTACAAACCCGAACTGGGTGGGGTCCTGAGTTTGGAGATTACCAATGTCATTGTTTATAAGTTCCATGATGACACACTCCATAGCCTTGCAGACCAGGCTTGTTAGGCTAATGGGGCGGTAGTTTCCGGGGTCTGTGGTGGCTCCCCCTTTGTGGAGTAGGATAACTATCACTGTGCACCATTCAGTGGGCACATAGCCTGAGGTAAGGCTATGATTGAATATGGTACTTAGGTGGGGTGCCAGTTCGTTCTGTAGCTCATGTAGAACACAGCCTGAGATGTCGTCAGGTCCCATGGATGCTGTGTTCTTGGCTTTGGTTAGTGTGTTTTTTACCTGTGCAGCCGTGATTACAGGAACTTTGCATTCTTCTGGTATGGAGATGGGCCCTTTAGGGGATGACAGAGGGGTAAAGTTAGCACTGAACCTATCTGCCAGGATGTTGGCAATATCCGTTGGTTCTGCATATTTAGTGCCATTGTGCTGTAACTCAGAGCAGATCTGAGTGTTGCCATTGAGATTCTTGACATAGTTATAGAATGCTTTGTGGTTGTCTTTAGAGTCAGTGGTGGTTTTGTTTTCATAACTAGCTTTGGAGGATTTTATGGGGGATCTCAGCTTTTTACTGAAGCTGACCAGGGAGTTTCTCCAATCATGGGATTTTACTCTTTTTTGCAACAGTTTCTTTCTTCTGTTGTAGAGTTTGTTTATGGCAGGGGACCACCAGATTGGCTTCCTTTTTTTGGAGGATAGCATCTTGGTTCTGTTAGGGATTGCACGATCCATGCACTCATGTAAGTGCTTATAAAGTGCATTTGTGTAAGATTCAGCAGTCATACCTCTATTGTCCATCAGCATGGGTGTCGTGAAGTTTGCCACTTCTGTCTTAAGAAGCGTGAAGTTGGCTTTGGAGAAATTTTTTACTGTGGTTTCCCTAATGGGGGGTGGGAAAGGGATGTGGATGTCTAGGGTGATTAGCTTATGGTCGGATCTGACCAACGAGGAATTGACCTCTGGTGTGGCGCACCGGTTGCCCATGTTGGTAATAACCAGGTCTAGGATATTGCTGCCCCTGGTGGGGGTGTGGATAAGTTGATCCATGGCATTGGAATTTATGAATTCCAGAAAACGTTGAGCACAAGAGTTGGTACATGAGTAGTTTTCCCAGTTAATGGTAGGGCAGTTGAAATCGCCCATTATTAGGGTGTTAGGTTGTACCCTAATATTTTCCAGCGTATTAAGAAATGAGGAGTGGGAATCCTGGGGAATGGTGGGGGATCTGTAGCAAGCTATAATTTGGATTGTGGTCTTGCCCAGAGTTAGTTGCACTTGGATAATCTCGGATGCATTATGCTAATCAACTAGCCTGGAGGTGTGGATATCCTTAATGAATATGGACATGCCTCCGCCTTTAGTGTTTCGGTCCAGGTTAGGTGGCCAAAAGGTGTGGTATGAATTATAGCCTGGTAATGCAGGGGTACTCTCTGGAGCCTTAAACCAGGTCTCTGTCACTGCACAGATGTCAATGTTCTCCATTTTAAGGAGCGCCTCGAGAAAGTGCATTTTGAGGTTTAGACTTCTAGCATTGAGTAGCAATACCCTCAGATTCTTCTTGCCTGTAACTGTTAGGGTGGTGAATTTGTCATTTGAACCTTGCCTAAAAAAGGCACTATAGGGGTGGGTAGAGCCTTAGCCAGTATCCGGAATCCCAGGGGCAACAGGTGCAGGCCATCTCTGGCAAAGCATTGTGGCTTATCGATCATGTCATCCCAGGCAGACAGATACTGGATCCCCTTAGAATGACACCAGAAGCTTAGCCAATTGTTGAAGTCAATCATTTTGTCCTTGTACTGTGGTATCATTCTGGGTGATGGCAGGATGCTACTCAGGGCTAGGGTCATACCTGCCTGGGCTACAAGATCAGACAGCTCCTCCATGTCCCTTTTCATGTAGTCCAAGGAGGTATGTCTCAGGTCATTCACACCAACATGGACAATGACAGAGTCATATTAGTACTTGTTGTGGAGTGTCCTGAGTGCATGCGTTATGTGGCGGATCCTGGCACTCGACAGGCAGCTGACAGTAACTTTCTCCTTGTTTAGCCTGGTGAGTGGAACATCAGTGTGCCTGACTATAGAGTCACATATGACTAGAGTGTTGGGTACGTTGTTATGCCTTATGGGCTGTGGTTGAGTGGCACACTGAGTTTGTGGGCTATGTGTCATTTGAGTTGTGTTGGGGGGGTGGAGGTTGCTTGTGTTTCTGCTTTGGAGGTCCCTGTTGCTTGGGCAGGTTTTTACTGAGAGCCTCTGCGAATGTAGGTGTGCGTTTTGTGTTTCTATGTGTGTGTTTTGGTGGTGTAGGTTTTGAGGGACTATGTGCTGAGTGTGGTGTGGTGCAAGTGTTTACCTTCTCCTCTTGACTGTCTAGTCCAGTCTTGGATGAAGAGAGCTTTGCTTCCAGTTTGGCTATATAAGTGCATCTCTCACAGGTTGTAGTGTTGGGTGGTAGGAGGAGAGGGTTGTCTGTGTACATGAGGCAATTACTGCATTGCCCCAAGATGCCCAGATTCATCAGGTAGACAGGAGAAAACACCGGGGGCTGACCCTTAGACATGCCTGGATAGGTGCTTATTTGTTAAGTACTAGAAACTGTTTTCCTCTAGACAGTGAGGAAAGTTGAGTGCTGTAGTAATTTGTAGCTTATTTAGTGCTTACAATAAGTTCTGAACAAGATGGTGTTAGTCTTCAAGAACACACACACTTGCTGCTCGCTGCTTTTATTTATTTGTCATTATTCAGTAATTATCTTACATAATTTTATTTATTTGTAAAATAGGACAGCCGGGGGGGGCACAACACTGATTTCATGACATATTTCTAATAGTCTTTATGTGGTTTGCTCCCTTATAACTTTCTTACATTTTCTGTAAGTGTACATTATCATAATTATCCCACCAATATCAGTGAGATTTCACACCAGTATTAGTCAGTGTGACCAAATCCCCTAGAGCCAATGTTTACATTGCCAAGTTAGTACCCCGACTATATTCTCACTGTCTAATCTGACCATGACAGCGTTATGATATTATTATTCTTTATGTGGAATGTTATCCGTTTGCAAGGCAGTGAAAAAGAAAGTTAAGACACATCTACACCTCTCTGTTATTACTATGCGGGCACTTGTTCTCTAATTCATCCATAACATTATTTACCTATTAATTTACTTGTTAATTTATTTTTGTTTACTAGGAAGTCTGACTGGGAATCAGAACCCCTTTTCAGCAGAGTCCTGGGGAGAAATGGTTCATGATTACATGTGCAAAGTTGTTAAAATAACATGCAAAAGAACTACTAAAGCAAAAGCATTTATAAGGTTAAAATACAAACACATCAAAAGTACAACAAAGTAATTACACTGCACAGTATACAAATTAATGTGAATATTTTATAAAATGTATACAAAGACAGCTTTGGTGGCAGCACTGTAGGACACGTACATTAAAGTGACTCTTTTATACAAAATGTATACAAAGACAGCTTTGGTGGCAGCACTGTAGGACACGTACATTAAAGTGACTCTTTTATACAAAATGTATACAAAGACAGCTTTGGTGGTTGCACTGTAATACTCTGTCCATGCTTTGCATTACAGGTTAAGGAATGCTATCACAATAAATATGACATTTGCATTCCTACCTAGTGCACCATTAACTATTCATTTCATTAGCAGTTATAGAAAATGTTCACTTTTTGCTGTCTTGAAGAAATCTATGAAAAAGGGCAGAAAGTAAATGAAAATAAAGAATTATTTTGGAGCTGTGGGAATAATTATTTCTTTACCCAGAAATAAAATATAACACAGGCGAAAATAAATCAATTTTAAAAAGATGAAAAAGAGTAAAAAACACATTCTTATTTATCCATCTGGCATTTGTCTAGGTTAAAAGAGCATTCTGCAGCCAAGGGAATCATGGTGAACTTATTCTGGAAAATCAATGCTTGGCTATATGCACATCATGTACATTTTTTGGACAGATGAAAGAGAATGGCCTGTACTTTAAAATATATTTATACATTTTATACTAAGCTGCTAATATCTCAGTGCAATGAAAGCTAAGCTGGGTACAACAGCTGCAAAGATAGCTTAGGTCTGTTTTCTAGATTTGTCAAGTGACATTTTAGAAAGGGATGACAATTTCATATCACAAATATAATATGCCTAGACATTTGCTTTTGCATTTCAGACTGTCAGGCAACCAGATTAAATTCTGTTTTCATACATGTTCTGAAATAGTAGGAATCTAGTGAGAAAAGTGCAGAAGAGTGATGCTCTGGAATAAAGCAGATGGATATGCAAAGTACAAAAGAAATGTCATGCAGTTGGGAATAAGGTTCACTTTGATGTTTAAGTCCATCAGGAGGCAGTGAGTTCATAAATGTGACATTTCAAATTCTTTTCTCATTGTTTTATTGTCATTACCTTTCATTCAGAAATATGTGCAGCATCTAGATGTTTCTCAAAATGCTCAGCATATAACAGAATTACAAGAAATTATCTCTCTTAGCTTTTATTATGTATTTATTCAGCGTGAACTTCTAGGAGTGGCAGAAGTCAGCATCCAAATTTCTTGTAGCTATTTTGTATTGGAAGTTCTACAGCAGTTATTCCACCTCATGATTTTTGTTTTTATAAAATATATATTTATCGATCTTCTTTACATAATGAAAATTAACAAGTATTATTTTACATTTAGCATTTTAAAATAGCCTTTACATTAATAAGGCTTTACTCTCCTTGACATTAAATAACAAAATGTCTGTACATCTTCAAAAGGCATTTTAATATAGTCATCTTTTCAGTTTACTCCAAAACAGTAAAGTGAGTATAAAGCAGAAAAAACAGATACTGTAGTACAAAAAGGTTCAAAAGGAGTATTAATCATAGTGTACTGCGAGACATAAAAGTCTTAGAATACCAGTATATACAAGCAGAAACTAGAGTTATCTAGAGTAAAGGCACCCATATAGTTCCAACAGTAGACATAACAGGGTAATAGAGTTGATAAAATACAGGATTTTACAATCATACTTGAATATGTCTCAATACAGGTAATTCTATATGAGCTACAGAAGGAGGCCATTCTGAGTAAATTACAGGTGCTGAGAAGAGCACTCCTGACAGGCATCAAAGATTGCATCAAAGCTAATTTCGAGATCTTTACTTGTACCCTAACAGCAATGGGATCCACTCCTATCAAGATATTAGACACTATAAACATTGGAGAAATTCAAAGAGAGAGAGAGAGAGAGAGAACCCACACATCATTCTTGTTTTTTTGCAGAAATCATCAGGATATAGAATATTTAACATGCTTGTTTTCTGTGGACATCAGAGGACTGGCCATTCTTTGGTATATGTGCATAGGATCATAGGAGGTTTCTTGGCGACAGCCCTAGAGCTTTCTTAAGCCATTTATGTCCCAAGTTTCCAAATTATCAATACCCACTGGCTGTAATGGTTTTGGTATATGGTTGTACCTTAGGCCATCTACAAACCATCCCTGTCCGTAAGTGCCACAGGAAAAAAAGCCACTTGTGAATTTGCGATTTCCCATCCATTGGTCCAAACTGCATTTGAATAGGCTTAAGGAAGAGCTCTGTTTCACATGAATGAGAGCCTGTTTCTGAGAAGGCGTAATCTCTGAGACACATATCTGTCCCTACAACATGTTTTGTTCATGTCACAGATGAGGTTTAGATCCTTAGACCGGGTAATTCTAGTGCTGCTTGTTTTGTGAATATGTAGGATATCCATCAAGGCTGGATCAGAGAATGTCTTGAGGTTAGTCATAAATCACCCCTCAGTAGTCTGCATGAGACTGAGTACAGGGACAGTTCTTTCAGGCAGTCCACTTAGGATGTACCCTGTATTCTTTTAAAGAGGAACCTCTGTGGCTGCACCAGCTGTTGCAAACACTGTTCAGGTACATGCCGAAGGGTGCATTGTACTTGATTACTGGTCTAATGAGGGCCGAATATAGTGGGACTATGACCTCATTAGATCTGGATGCCATGCCCTTATTGGTAGAGGTGGATTCCCGCACCCTAACTTCATGTGCCCTATCTGTGAGCCATTTGGCTATCCATTGGGTAACAGAGGGATTATAATGAAATTTGTGAGCTTGTCTGCAATACCGGAATGAGGTACTGTGTCAAATGCATTTTTCAGGTCAAGGTGGGCAGAATGTACCATTGTGCCCTCATCCATGCTTCTAGTGACCTTCACAAAGAAGTTTACCAATTTAGTAGGCATGAACTTCCCTTGACAAAACCAAACTTGGATGTGTCCAGTGTTTGAAGATTTTGTATGTCTTTGGTTATTGGGTACACAATAATTCTTTCCATGGCCTTGCATATAAGACTAGTCAAACATATTGGTCTGTAGTTCCCTTCATCTGATGATGGTCCTCCTTAGTGTAGAGGAATGACAGTTGCAGCCCCCCATTCCTGTTGGGAGGCTGCTGTTGAATAGAGATTTCATTGGGCTTGACAGGTCAAGTTTCAAATTATTTTTGAAGCATCCTAGGATAGCATTAAAACTCATTGACGTAGTGTTTTTAACTCTGGAGAGTACAGTGAAGACCTGTTCTTTAGTGATAGCTGGGGAAGAAATGGTAGCATGTATTTCCTGTGGGAGAAGTGCAGGTGATGGAGGTACAATTGGAGCTACATTTATCGGCTAGCAAATTTGCTATATTCTCCAGTTTGGTGTAGGATGTTCCATTTACTATTAGTTCAGGAAACTATTGGGTGTTCCCTGTAAGGCTGCTTACATAATTAAAAAATGCCTTATGGTCATCCTTAGTCTGGGAGGCTATTTTTGCCTCAAAGTTGGCTTTGGTGGACTTGATTAGTCCCCTGAGTTGCTTGTTGGGACTGATGAGGGAGGTTTTTTCTTTTGGGCACAGCCCTTCCTATTCTTTGGACAATATTTTCTTTATTTTGTTGTACAGCCTATTTATACTGTGGGTCCACCAAGGAGGTTAGGTAATGCTGTTTCTATTCAATTATTAATTTATACAATAGCTCTCATATTCCTTAACCTCTCCTCCCAAACCACAGACACTGCCTAAATAAACATTATCTCCAAAAATGCCACATCCTTCTTCCACTTACCCAGCTACTCTGCAGGCCAACTGACCTCAAGACATTTGCCAACAAAGCATTTCATAGGTTCATAGATGTGTACTAGGCTAATGGCTAAGAAGCCTTTACAAGCCTAGCCCATAGAAGTGCCTTGGCATTGTGCCGCCTGACGTTAATTCCCAGTGCCTCTATCAAGTAGACCACTGGAGTGATCCCCGGGGTGAACTTTCTATTTCCCATCCACTCATCAAGATTTCTCTTAAAGAGGGCCAGTGACGTGGTCTGCTTGACATGTATGGGAAGTCTATTACAGAACATGGGCAGTCTCTGGGTTATGAACCTGAACCTCCAGCATGTTCTGTTGATTGTGGTAATGAGGTTGAGGTGTCCGGAGTGTGTGGTGTGGAGGGATTGGGATTTCTTTAGATGTAGCATTTCTAACAGAGCTGGATCAGATATGGCTTTGTAAGTCAAGCAGAGATCGCCTCTTAGTAGACGATATGAGACAGAGAATAGATGGAATTTTTTGAGTCTATCCATGTAGGACATGTGTTTAAGGCCTAGGATCCTCTTTGTGAGGTACTTTTGTGGCCCTTCTAGCTGTTGCATGTGTCTAGTGAGGTACATGCCAAATGGGGCATTATACTCGATGATTGACTAAATGAGGGAAGAGTAGAGAGAGAGAGATGATGACCTCTTTCTTCCTGGATCCAAAATCCTTGGTAATGAGATGTGCCACATAGAAGGACTTTCTGACCACAGTGGCAATGTGGTGGTCGAAGGAGAGGTTGCTGCCAACCTGTGTCCCCAGATATCTTATAATGCCTTCAGTGTTCAGTGGGCTCCCGTTGATGTGGTAATTAGTGGGAACTGAGTTTTTCCCAACTGGGATGATGACGCATTTTTTGGCATTAATCTTAAGGCCATGGTTTTGACACCAGTCACAGGTCTCAGTGAGGCCTTTCTGTAGGATGTCTACATATCACTTGGGGAGTTAATAATGGCTCCCAGCTTGCAGTCATCTATGAACCTGGTCAGCCAGGGTCCCTCTGTGTTGGCATGGACTTCTGAAAAGTAGATGCCAAACAGGAGAGGACCCAGGACTGATCCTTCTGGGACTCCACTCATGACTGGTTAGCATTCTGACTTGGAGTCAGCTACTTTCAAACTTGGGTTCTATTTGTGAGTCCGTTTGCAACCCACCTAGTGATATAGTGGTTGATGCCTAGTTTGGTGAGTTTATCAATAATTCCTGAGTGGGGAATGGTATCAAAGGCCTTGGTCAGATCGAGGTAGGCTGTATGAACTGCCTTGCTCTCATCCACAGCTCTGGTGACTGACTCAAAGAAATCAACCAGGTTGAGCAAGCATGCTCTACCTTTCACAAAACCAAATTGGGTGGGATCTAGAGTTTGGAGATTTCCTATATCCTTGTTAATTAAGTCCATGATGATGCACTCCATAGCCTTACATATCAGACTCATCAGGCTAATGGGGCAATAATTCCCAGGGTCTGTAGTTGCTCCCCCTTTATAGAGATTGATGACTGTAGCAGTGCACCATTCGGTAGGGACAAAACCTGAGGTGAGGCTGTGATTGAACAGGGCACACAGATGTAGTGCCAGTTCATGTTGTAGTTTGTTTAGAACACATCCAGGGATATTGTCGGGTATCATGGAAACTGTATTCTTGGCCTTGGACAATCCAACTTTAACCTGTGCTACAGTAATGCTGGGTGCCTGGCATTCATCCGGTATTGGGATTGATCCTTTGGGGGAAGAGTGGTAAAGCTGGCACTGAATCTGTTGGCCAGTATGTTGGGAATATCTGTTGGCTCAGTAAAGGAGGTACCATTGTGCAGTAACTTAGACCAAACCTGGGTATTACCGTGGAGATTCTTGATATAGCTATAGAAGGCTGGTTGTTTTTAGTGTCTGCCGCAATTCTGCCTTCATAGTTGGCTTTAGAGGTTTTGATGAAAGATCTTAACTTTTTGTTGAGGGTAATAAGGGAGTTTTTTTCCAGTCTTGGGACTTCAACTTTTTTCTGCAACAGTTTCTTCCTTCTGTTGTAGAGTTTATTAATGGCAGGGGACCACCAGATTGGCTTCCTTTTTTTGGAGGATAGTGTCTTGGTTCTGTTGGGTATGGCTAGTTCCATGCATTTATGTACATGTTCATACAGTGCATTGGTGCATGATTTGGTAGTAATACATCTATTTTCCATTGGCATGGGTACCATGAAGTTAGCCACCTCTGTTTTCACCCATATTATAAGCCCCTGCCATATCTGTAAACAAGCAGACCTCCACATCCATCTTCCAATCATCCTGCCAAAAAAGAAACTACATTAAAACTTGATAAATACACCTACTATAACCTCAAGTCTTCCTTCACCATCCATAACAATAAGTAGTCCTAATCAATGATGCTTACATCTATTCCCCCTTAACAAGTTCACAATCAACCTACAAGTCATCCTGCCTAGACCTATTATTCTGCATGCAAAATTTATCGACCAAAGTGACTCCCATCACCTCCCTAACTCTCACCCTCTCTTTTCCTTTGACCAACTCCATCTTATCCATCATCTTATTTAGTCATCAATGGGCAATCAAAATAGATGTTTCTCTATAGCCACTGCCAAACCCAAGATGTTCAATACCTGACTTGGACCTTCTTGTTTATCCTGAGCTAGAGGTGCACCTACTTTCTGAGTGGAGACACTCTTCTGCAAAATACACCACAGTGCCACCTACTGTGTGTTTCAAATATAGCACAACTACTACACACCGCATTGGCATAGCCTTATCAAAGTAATACCTTCCATCTGCACACGTCAAAGAATGGCCAGTCTTCAGCCCTGATCAGCATGGTTTGAAAAGCTGCTTCTATATCCAGCTTTACCAACCAGGGATCATGGGAATCCCTAATAAGGTTCATTGCATCATCCATGCAGGCACATGGGCATCTGATCCATCAGTGAAATCATTTACCAAATCCTCTTCATGATATAATAAATAATGAATAAACCTAAACTGATCTGATATCTTCTTAGGCAGTAAGCCTAAAGGAGAAATACAATAACTTCCAAAAGGGGGTACTGCAAGGTGGCCTAACACTCTACCAGCTTCCACTTCCTTAGCCAGCAACGTCTGCAGAAGCTGTTCCTTTCTTCCCCTTTACTGACTAAAAATCGTGGCATGACAGCCCTCCAGCCCCCACCCCATATTAAATAGATTCCCCACCCCTGCCACAGAAATCCTTCTAGCAATGTTTTAGCCACTTTAGCATCAGGATAATCACCCAAGTGGAAAGTGGGCATCAAACACCTATATGATAATGGGTGAATGAGAAAACCTGCCCCCCTGGCTGCTCTCGAAAATGCATTGTTCATTTTTGCCCACATAAATTATCTGTCTCCGAGTAAGGGCTGCTCTGCATTAAAAGGCTTGACCACATCCTGTGATGTCAATGATGCCTGCCCAACTCCCCCTATCTTATATCAGCATTTAACTGCTGCATGAGTACCTCTACAAACTGAACATAGAAGATCAAACCTACCATCTGTCCAAGAATATCTACCAGCATTAAATGCCCAGCAAGTCCTTAACCAGTCCCCAGCATCTCCCAACTGCCTACCTTGTCCCCCAGCATTGTTCAACATAGTTGACAACCAAATTTCCACATGCTTTACTTCCCAACATAATGTCTTGTCCACTGATTTTCATTTATGAAAATTCTGGTTGTACCACAACCAGGCATTAACAGCTTGCAGTGTCTCCACCTCCTGAATCATAAGAAAATATGTCAACGGTGAAAAGGCCTGTGACATATCTTTCTCAAAAAACACTGTCATGTAATAAATAAAACCCAGGGCCCAATTTTTCCAGGTTCATGCTCTGAACTTAACTGGCTTTCTTCTTTTCAAAGCTGCCAAATTGGATACAAAAGCCAGTTTCCTGACTATAGCTGCATGTTCAAAACTCCAACCTTCAGAACCTGCCCCAATTCCTGTTCTGCCCATCCACTAGCTGGCTCAAAACTAGTTGCACTTACAACAGCCCCCATATCCTCTTCATACAACTAAGTCTTCCCTTCCTGAGCTTGCTCCTCAAACTTCAACAACTCTCACAGCCTGTTCTGCTCTTTTTCATCCAACACTGTTAACCACTCTGCCACCCCATCATCTTCTCACTAACCTTCTACAAAATAGTCAATGACCTGACCACTCACACCATTATCTCCCCCCAATCAAATCTGCACTGGCTTCACTCCTAGTTCCTCCTACTCTTGTTCTCAGTCTCTTCCTGACAGTAATGGTGCTCTGCTTTCCTGGTGCCTTGTAATGGAGCTATGCATTCCAGGTGCCTTGTATCCTCTCCTACTCCTTGTCTGCCACTCAGTGCAGAGCTTCCCTTGTG